>NW_025158314.1:0-1494 GCF_004010195.1 Chiloscyllium plagiosum
TGCGACTGCATTTGTAATATAGTGTTGCGTTTTCGCCCATTGCTGTTGGAAAATGTTATTAAGCTGGGAAGAGAGCTGACCAACTTTACAAACCGGTTGCTAGGACTCCACGTTCTGAATTGCAGGGAGAGTGTAGACAAGTACACCTTTTCTCTTTTGAGTGCAAGATTTTGAGGGGTGTATCGTAAACAATTGTATAAGACCATCATTGGCTCGGAGTGCGTGATTACTCGCTGTCTTTTTTTCCAGAATGTGAGAATCAAGAACGGTCGAGCATTAATTTAGAATTACAGAGGCAAGCAAGAAGGGTACCTGAGGGGAGTGGGCAACGTTTTTTGAGGATGGTATGCTGCAAGCAGAAGATGTTGCGTTAACAACATTTAAAATGCATTTGGTCACATCCTTGAATAGGAAATATTTAGAATGAAAAGGGCCAACAGCCCAAACATGGCGTTGGTGTGGATGGACAATTTGGTCCTCAAGGAACAATTTTTCAGAAGGGCTTATGTCCGTTCTGTGGGATATTATGACTCTAAGTGTGAAATAATTACTGAACCAAACTAAGTATGTACTGATTATCTATTGCTTTCTAATAAGTTGCAAAGAGATCTAATCAGGAACCCGTTGGAGAAGTATGGATCGTCAGTTGTTCTGATGATGCTGTCTCTTTAAAAAAGTTATTTTGTCCTTCACTCATTTTTGAAAAGAGGTGGTAAAGTCAAAGGTGCTGAAATATCTGCAAATGGTTACTTTAAAATGGCAGGACAGTAGCCCGATCTCCCAGTTCAGTCTTTTGTCATCTAAATTGGTTTAGTTTTAGTTGGAGCAGAAGCTAATAAAATGCAAAACAGCTATCATGCTTTAGCAGATGATCCCTGGCAGTCTTCGGTGTGAAATCTTTACTGCCTTTAATAATCTGCTTTTTAATTTACGGTTATTGTGATTACTGTGAGATTTGGAGCAGTTCCTTAGTTAAGTTGGTACATCGAATCGTTAGGTGTACAAATGGTTAGGTTATGCTAAATTCTATTTTCCGTTATTGTGTTTAACTGTACTGTTTGCTGAAGTTCTGTTCTGCTGGGAGCCGAGTGATTTCAACAGTTGTGTACCTCCCGAATTATCCACTCACATCCGCCTTATTAAAGTAAACAAATACTGTCCGAAGAGCCATTTTAACATTGTTTGACGGAGTTTGGCCTGGTCCACAGTATTGCCAATTCACCCAATGGGAAATACTGAAAAACAGGGAGAAATGAGAACAACACATCTCCTGGATCCTCTGTAATAGTTCGAGAGTTAAAGACTCAGGAAGAGAGCTTCTGGGACATTCCACTCGGTTCATTGACTCTACACCCCAGTGAAACAAGGGGAAGGAATTACTGATAGTAATGGATCTAAAATCAGTCAAAATCTCAGAGCTTGGCAAAGGGTGTGGAGGAGGAGGTGCCAAGTTTGTGGTGTGGTAAATGGTTCCTCAGAAAGGCTAGCAAGTGA
>NW_025158315.1:0-1494 GCF_004010195.1 Chiloscyllium plagiosum
AAGAAGAAAAATGTACATGAGGAGAAATGCTTTGACACAGCGAGTGGTTAGTGTCTGGAAACCACTGCCTGAAATTGACAAAGACGCAGTTTCAATCGAGTTATTTAAAAGCTAATTCGATGTTTATGTTGAATGTGAAAGTGTGCAGAGTTACAGGAAGAAGGCAAGAGAATGATACCAAAAGAGAAACACATTTATCTCTGTGGAGAGTCAGCACACCAAAGGTGGTTTTGGACACATTTGTGATTCAGAGTGGAATCACAGTTCGACCAACAGAATGTAAGAAGTTAGACCACAGTGATGTTGGCAAAGCCGGGGCACATCTACTCAACAGAATATTATCCAGCACGGACATGTCGCAGGGAGGATGGCACTGTCTGAAAATCCTGCAATGTGTCCTGCGGATCAGAAACAGCACACTTCACTAGTGGGGCAAAAGCAGTCCTGTGTACCGTGGCCAAGCGGCCTAATCCGTGGGATTCAGTTTCCTGTTCGGCAGGCGGGCGTAGGTTCAAATCCCACCGCTGAAGTGTGTTAATGTGCTCTGGTCAAAGCCAAGCTAAAAGCAGCGGTATTGGAGAGTTGAATGCCGTGTTAGCGCGTACGAACACCCTCAAAGATATCACAGTCTATGCGGTGGCCGCCTCCCACACCGAAAATCGCAGGCTCTACTACGGTTGTTTCGTTCCACGCGAGTTGAGCTTTCATTGGAACCACAAAGAGACTGTTACTTCATTGCTGTCGTGAAATAACGTCCTGCGGTGACTCTACTCGTCGTTATTTGGTGTTCTGACGAAAGGGAAATGTTTCCAATGAGTTAAGACGTTACATGGTCTTAACCTTCCTTCATTTTTGTCCTGCAGACATTAGAAGGGAAAGGTAATCTAATCGAGACTGTCATTGGTGAACTTCACATTTTATGGCCCATTCTTGTTGTGTTGTTTCTTCCTCTCTTTTAAGCACTTTCTGGGAAGTGGTGGTGCACAAAGGCTCCAATTTGTTTGAAAGAGTAGTTTGGAAATGCCCTGCTGTTAGTTGTGAGATGAGTTTATGGCTCATGCCCACGGTCTGTCTCATATTCAGCGATTCATGCTTCGCTGTGTCTGAAACATGCATTTGCTTTGTCAGTTTTGTTTCTGTTCCGTGATAAATGCTGACTGTTTTGCCATTCGCTCAATACATTACAAGATAACACGGTTTGTGAGGTAACTTCCAGCAGCAAACATCCTCAACTGAAGATCCGGGAATATTTCACGGAGTATGGTCAGTCGGGGCAAAAGTAAGAAAGTCTTTCGGTTCTGCAGTGTTTCACAATACTACCTTTCCGGTGAACAGCCGCAAGCCCCGCTAAAAGTAATCCTTTCTAGCCGGTGTAAGTAACACAACGTTATTGGGGCACACAGCATGGAAAAAGTGTCTTTATGGATCTCGTCCATGCTGACCACATCGCCAAAATTAAAAAAGTCCCACTTCCCAGCACTTGGCCCCTATCCC
>NW_025158316.1:0-1494 GCF_004010195.1 Chiloscyllium plagiosum
TTCTGCCACCATAATACTGTCCTTGACTAACATGGCCCCACCTCCCCCTCTTTTACCATCTTCTCTGTTCTTACTGAAACATCTAAACCCCGGAACTTGTAATAACCATTCCTGTCCCTGCTCGATCCAGGTCTCTGAAATGGCCACAACATCGAAGTCCCAACACATGCTGCAAGGTCACCCACCTTATTCTGGATGCTCCTGGCGTTGAAGTAGACACACTTGAAACCAACTTCCTGCTTGCCGATGCATTCCTGCAACCTTGAAACCCTATTCAGGATCTCATTGCTCTCAACCTCCTGATGCTACAATTCAGGTTCCCATCTCCTGCTGAATTAGTTTAAACCCTCCCAAAGAGCATTACCAAACCTGCCCCCAGGTTAGTGTACCTCTCTGGTTCAGGTGTAGACCATCCTGTTTGTAGAAGACCCACCTACCCCAGAATAAGCCCCAATTATCCAGGCATCTAAATCCCTCCCTCGTGCATCATCCATGTAGCCACATGTTCAACTCTTCTCTCTCCCTATTCCTTGCTAGCATGTGGCATAGGTAACAAACCATAGTTGACATCTCTGTTTGTTCCAACTCTAAACTTCCACCCTAACTCCCTGAATATCTGCTTTAAAACCCCATCCCTTTTCCTACACATGTCATTGGTGCCTATGTGGACCATGAGTTGGGGCTGTTCCCCCTCCACCTCAAGGGTCCCGAAAATACGACCTGAGACGTCATGAAACCTGGCACTTGGTAGGCAGCACATCAACCCTGATTCTCTCTCGTTCCCACAGAATCTCCTATCTGGCCCCTGACTGTGAAGTCCCCAATGACTAATGCTCTGCTCCTCTTTCACTTCAAACAGCAAAGAGCCAAGAACATTTACAGCCCAAGAACAGGCCCTCCAGCCCTCCAAGCCTGAGCCAACTCAAATCTACTTTCTAAACCTGTCGCCCAATTCCTAAGCATCTGTATCCCTCTGCTCCCCACCTACTCGTGCATCTGTCCAGTTGCATCTTAAATGAATCTAACATACCTGCCTGTACTACCTCTGCTGGCAATGCATTCCAGACACCTACCATCTTCCGTGTAAAGTACTTGCCGTGTGTATCCCCCCTTAAACTTTTCACCTTTCACCTTGAAAGCGTGACCTGTCATTACTGAATCCTTCACCCTGGGCCCTGTCTATACCCTTCATACCCTCAATCACGTCCCCCCTCAATCTCCTTTTTTCTAATCCTACCTTTCTGAACCACAAGGACAGACTCTGTGCCAGAGACCTGTGCCCCATGGCTTACCCCTGATATGTTATCCCTCCCCAACAGTAACCAAAGCAGTATGCTTGTTATTGAGGGGAACGGCCACAGGGGGTCCCTGCAGTGTCTGCCTGTTCCTTTCTGTCTCCTGACTGTCTCAATTCCTTTGTCTCCGCCACAAAAATGCCATCCCGTATTCCCAATTCCTTTGTCTCCACCGCATCTGCTCCCAGGAGGACCAGTT
>NW_025158317.1:0-1494 GCF_004010195.1 Chiloscyllium plagiosum
ATAACTGTGTGTGTCCTGCTCTGATTAGCCTTTGAAAGTGCAGCGCCTCACATTCATCCAAATTAAACTCTGTCTCCTACTCCTCGGATCTTTGGGCCATCTGATGAAGATTCCATTGTATACTGTGGTAATCTTCTTCCCTGTCAACCCCCACTTTAAATTTGGTGTCATCTGCAAACTTACTAACTAGAAGTAAATGGTCACATCCAAATCATTTATATCAATGACAAAAGGCTGTGGATCGGACACCAATTCCAGTGGCGCACCACTGCTCACAGGTCTCCTGTCTGAAAAGCGACCAAAAACCACTACCAACTGTCTTCCACCTACAAGGCAGTTCTGAATCCAAAAAAGCTGGATCTCCCTGAGTTCAATGGCATCTAACGGTACGAATTTGTCTACCATGGCAAATCAGTTTGAACACCTTCCTGAAGTTCATATAGATCACATCCACTGTTCTGCCTCATCAATCCTCTTTGATACTTCTTCAAAAAACTCAGTCAAGTTGGTGAGACATGATATTACATGTACAAAGGTATTTCAATTGCCACTAATCAGTCTTTGCCACTCCAAACACATGTAAATCCTGTCCCTGCAGATTCACTCTCACAACTTGCCCACCACCAATGTCAGGCTCACTAGTCCACACTGCCCTGGCTTTTCCTTCTCACCTTTCTTAAATAGTGGCACTATGTACCACAACATCAGGTTTTCCGGCACTTCACCTGTTACTTTAAATTATATAAGTAGCTCAGCAAATCCCCCAGCATTCACTTCCCGAGCTTCCCAAAGAGATCTGAGGGACACCTCATCAGGTCCTGGGGATTAATCTAACCTCATGATTTTTTTAAGATATCCAGCATCACTTCCTGTGTAATATGGACATTTTTCAAGATGTCACCAACTGTTTCCCTTCATTTTGTATCTACCATGTCTTTCTGCGTAGCAAATAAAGATGCAAAATATTCGTTTACTATTTGCCACATTTCCTGCATTTCCATACACAGGTTGCCGTGTGCTGCTTCAGGAGTCCTATTTTCTCCTGCGTTACAATTATGTCCTTATTATATTTATTACATCCGTTTAGATTCTCCTTAATCCTTTTTGCCAAAGCTATCTCATGTCTGTTTTTTGCCTTCCCGATTTCACTCTTAAGTTAACGAGTTTTGAGAAGATTTACCAACCCTGAAAAAAAACTGGAAATGACATGACTACGGGAAATGACTTAACCACAGTAAATAACATCACTCACACAAGGAAACTCAAACATATAAATAGGAAGCCGGTGACAACAGCAGTGCTTCATTCGGAGGCTCACTGAATATGTTACCTTGTATGGTGATGAAACATCTGAAAATGAACATTCCAGCTCAGTGAGCAACCTTATATGCATTCACTCTTATGTATATTCCTACTCCCCTCATATTCTTGCACGTATTGACTCGATGTCTGCTGTCTATCCCTGACATATGCATCCATCTTTTTACCAAAACC
>NW_025158318.1:0-1494 GCF_004010195.1 Chiloscyllium plagiosum
CATATCTTTTTCGTAAGTGGGGAGATATTTAAAAGTTGTGGGTGTCAAATGGACCTTACAAAGAGAGTGAAGACTGTTTTGCAATGCGAGCTTGCAGGTACCAATCATGTGAATGACGAGCAGTATCAGAGTATACTGGACATTTGAAAAAAAAAACACATTTCATTGTGAAAAAAAACCCCAAATTTCGGTTGTTATTTTTCCAATGATTTAAATTGATTGAAAAAATCTGTTTAAAATATGCCCCAGCAAATTAAAAACTGATTATTTTGAATTTATTGTTTTGTAATTATCATACTACTGAAACGATCCAATGCTTGGACATTAAAGAATCGGACATTTTGACAGTTAGACAGAGTGAGACTAAATGTCATCAATAGAGTAAACTGTCCGCAAATTATTCCCGGTCAATGTTCCTTTTTCATACGATACATCCTTGCACGAAAATATCGAAGATGACCCAGGAAGACCTACAGCCAGAGGGAGATGGAAACTGTCACTGAAAGCCGTTGTGTGGTTTTGAAATTAAGTTGATGTAGTTTTAATACATGGATATTGGAAAAGTATGTTGCTGTACAGTTGAAGGCCGATAACAATTAGTTAAGAGAAACTGGGCTTAAAGTTGGAAATCGTTTTGCTAAATGTTCACTTTTAGAGTTAAAAAATAAATTGAGTTTTTAAAATATACTGGAATTTAGTACTTCTTTGTCACTCATACTACGATAAATTCTGAGGCAAGGCCAGTTTCCTGGGTGTTTGGTTTGTTCAGCAGGAGGGTTTTCCACGTTGTCGGCGCAGTGTCAAGCAAAACAAAGCTGACACAACCAATTACCGCAGAATATCCGGAAAAGTTAATAGAATAATCTCAGTGCTTCCTATGGGCAGGGACGACTGAACTGCCTTCCCATGCTTCATGTGCAACAACGACATCATAGTTTTTTTTGTCATTGCCTCTGAAAGTTTGTGATGGAAGTTGCAGGAGAGGATTAAAGTTGTCAGCATTCCAATGATATGTTTTCGTCAGTTATTGTTTATCTGCAGCTGATATACTATCCTCTGAAAAATATACAATCTTGTTTAATATAGAAATGAAATCGCTGCATTCTGTATGGGTTTCTATGCTTGAAAACATATATATATACACACTCACACACATACAGCCAGATCTGATTACCATTGCAGTAATCACTGAGGCTAATTGGATTTGTGTTAGCCACGTGAATTGGAAAATATGTGACCTCGGGAACAGGCAACTGCAGTTTTGCTGACGACAATAAGACAATAATTATCCGATAGTTCAGAATGTTTGACGACCAGGAGTAGAGCGTTTGCATAGTCGGGTCTGAGCACAACATAGAGTAGTCGAGTTATAGAGATGTACAACATGGAAACAGACCCTTCCATCCAACCTGTCCCTGGCGACTGGATATCCCAACCCAATCTAGTCCCACCTGCCAGCCCCCAGCCCATATCCCTCCAAATCCTTCCTATTCA
>NW_025158319.1:0-1494 GCF_004010195.1 Chiloscyllium plagiosum
AATGGCCCAGTGTGGAGTGTAAGGGCAGCAATGACCCAGTGTGGAGTGTAGAGGCAGCAATGGCCCAGTGTGGAGCGTAGGGGCAGCAATGACCCAGTGTGGAGTGTAAGGGCAGCAATGGCCCAGTGTGGAGTGTAGAGACAGCAATGACCCAGTGTGGAGTGCAGAGGCAGCAATGGCCCAGTGTGGAGTGTAGAGGCAGCAATGACCCAGTGTTGAGTGTAGGGGCAGCAATGGCCCAATGTGGAGTGTAAGGGCAGCAATTGCCCAATGTGGAGTGTAAGGGCAGCAATGGCCCAGTGTGGAGTGTAGAGGCAGCAATGACCCAGTGTTGAGTGTAGGGGCAGCAATGGCCCAGTGTGGAGTTGTAGAGGCAGCAATGGCCCAGTGTGGAGTTGTAGAGGCAGCAATGGCCCAGTGTGGAGTGTAAGGGCAGCAATGGCCCAGCGTGGGGTGTAAGGGCAGCAATGACCCAGTATGGAGTGTAGGGTCAGCAATGGCCCAGTGTGGAGCGTAGGGGCAGCAATGGCCCAGTGTGGAGCATAGGGGCAGCAATGGCCCACAGTGGAGTGTAGGGGCAGCAATGGCACAGTGTGGTGTAGGCGCAGCGATGGCCCAGTGTGGAGTGAAGTGTCAGCAATGGCCCAGTGTGGAGTGTAAGGGCAGCAATGGCACAGTGTGGAGTGTAGGGGCAGCAATGGCCCAGTGTGGAGCGTAGTGGCAGCAATGGCCCAGTGTGGAGTTGTAGAGGCATCAATGGCCCAGTGTGGAGCGTAGGGGCAGCAATGACCCACAGTGGAGTGCAGGGGCAGCAATGACCCAGTGTGGAGTATAAGGGCAGCAATGGCCCAGTGTGGAGTGTAAGGGCAGCAATGGCACAGTGTGGAGTGTAGAGGCAGCAATGGCACAGTGTAGAGTGTAAGGGCACCAATGGCCCAGTGTGGAGCGTAGGGGCAGCAATGACCCACAGTGGAGTGCAGGGGCAGCAATGACCCAGTGTGGAGTGTAAGGGCAGCAATGGCCCAGTGTGGAGTTGTAGAGGCAGCAATGACCCAGTGTGGAGTGGAGGGGTTACAATGGCCCAGTGTGGAGTGTAAGGGCAGCAATGCCCAGTGTGGATTGTAGGGGCAGCAATGGCCCAGTGTGGAGTGTAGGGGCCGCAATGACTCAGTGTGGAGTGGAGGGGTAACAATGGCCCAGTGTGGAGTGTAAGGGCAGCAATGGCACAGTGTGGAGTGGAAGGGTAACAATGGCCCAGTGTGGAGTGTAAGGGCATCAATGCCCAGTGTGGATTGTAGGGGCAGCAATGGCCCAGTGTGGAGAGTAGGGGCCGCAATGACTCAGTGTGGAGTGTAAGGGCAGCAATGGCCCAGTGTGGAGTGTAGAGGCCGCAATGACCCAGTGTGGAGTGTAGGGGCCGCAATGCCCAGTGTGGAGTGTAGGGGCCGCAATGCCCAGTGTGGAGTGTAGGGGCCGCAATGACCCAGTGTGGAG
>NW_025158320.1:0-1494 GCF_004010195.1 Chiloscyllium plagiosum
ACACTGACCATTGTACTCTGAATACTGAGCATTGCACACTGCACATTGCACACTGAACATTTCACACAGTACATTACAGTGAACATTGTACACTGAACATTGTACACTGATCATTGGACACTGAACACTGAACATTGCACACTGAATATTACACACTGAACATTACACTGAACATTTTACACTGAACTTTGCACACTAAACATTGCTCAATGAACATTGTACACTGACCATTGTACACTGAACACTGAACATTACACTGAACATTGCACACTGAACCTTGTACACTGAAGATTTCACAATGAACAATGTACACTGAACATTGCAAACTGAACACAGATCATTGTACACTGAACACTGAACATTGCACACTGAACATGGTACACTGAATATTGTACATTGTACACTGAAAATTGCACACTGAACATTGTACACTGAACACTAAACATTGCACACGGAATATTACACACTGAACATTGCACACTAAATATTGCACATTGAATATTACACACTGAACATGGTAGACTGAACTTTACACTTAACATTGTGCACTGAACATTGCACACTGAACATGACACACTGAACACTGAACATTGCACACTGAAAAATGTGCATTGTACACTGAACATTGCACACTGAACATGGCCCACTGAACATTACACTGAACATTGCACAGTGAACATTTCACTCATTATTGTACACTGAACATTGCACTCTGAATATTGCATACTGAACATTGTACACTGAAAATTGCAGACTGAACATTGTACACTGAACATGACACACTGAACATTGCACACTGAACATTGTACACTGAATATTGCATACTGTGAACTTTGCACACTGAACATTGTACAATGAACACTACAAACTGAACATTGCACACTGAACATTGTACACTGAACTTTGTACGCTGAACATCGCACACTGAACATTGTACACTGATCATTACACGCTGAACATTGTACACTGAACTTTGCACACTGAACATTGCACACTGAACATTGCACACTGAACATTGTACACTGAACATTGCACACTGAACATTGCACACTGAACATTGCACACTGAACATTGCAGGCTGAACATTACACTGAACATTGTACACTGAAAATTGCACACTGAACAGTGCAAACTGAACATTGCGCACTGCAAATTGAACACTGAACACTGAAAATTGCACACTGGAAATTGTACACTGAAAATTGCACACTGAACAGTGCAAACTGAACATTGCACACTGCAAATTGAACACTGAACACTGAAAATTGCACACTGGACATTGTACACTGAACATTGTACACTGAAAAGTGCACACTGAACATTGTACACTGCACATTGTGCACTGAACATTGCACACTGAACATTGCACACTGACCATTGTACACTGACCATTGTACACTGAATTTTGAGCATTGCACACTGAACATTGTGCACTGAACAGTGCACACTGAACATTGCACGCTGATCATTGTACACTGAAGATTACACTGAACA
>NW_025158321.1:0-1494 GCF_004010195.1 Chiloscyllium plagiosum
ATGACTTGAAAACAGTGCATGTTATAGAAGGAGGTTTTAAAACACCTTATAGAAGGTATGGAAAGCCCCAGGACCTGATTAAGTGTATCACAAGACATTGTGCGATGCTTGGGAAGAAATTGTGGAGCCCCTAGCAAAGGTATTTGTACCATTGACAGCCATGTGTGATAGACTGGTAGACTGGAGGGTGACATAGGGGACAGTGAAGGAGGTTTTCTAAGATTACAAAGGGATCTTGATGAAATGGGTGAATGGGCTGAAAATTTGTAGATGGAATTCAATCTGAATAAATGCAAAGTTCTGTATTTGGTAAAACAAACAAGGGTAGAGCTTATACAATTAATGTTTGGGCCTCGGTTAGTGTTTTAGAGCAGAGGGACCTCCGGGTTCTGGTACATAATTCTTGAAGTTTGCATCACAGGATGGATAAGACACTGCTTTGCATATCTGAGTATTGCTCAGTCCATTGAGTGTAGGATTTGGGACGTCATGTTGAGATTGTACAGATATTGGTGAGACCTCTTCTGCAATACTCTGTCCAGTTCTGGTCGCCCAGTTATAGGGAGGATATTATTAATCTGCAGGGGTTCAGAAGAGATTTAGCAGGATGTTGCTGCGTATGGAAGGCTTGAGTTCTGAAAAATGGCTGGACAGGCTGAGTCTTTTTTCGCTAAAGTCTGGAGGTTGAGACGTGATGTTATAAAAGTTCACGAAAAAAATGAAATATACAAATCAATTTAATGGTACTTTGTTTTCCCCAGGATGGGGGAGTCGCAAGAGGAGGGACCTCATTTTTAAGGTTAGAAGAGAGAGATGCTCAAAAAAAGACATGGAGCAAATTGTTACACAGAGGGAGGTTTGAGTGTGGAATGAACTGCCTGAGGAAGGTGTGGATGTGGGTACAATTACAATGTTTTAAACACATTTTGGTACGTACATGAATAGGAAAGGTTTGGAGGGATATGGGCGAGCAACAGGCAGCTAGGATGAATTTAGTTTGAGATTATGAATGGTACCAACTGAAGAGCCTGTTTCCATGCTGTACAACTGTGACAAGAGTATAGTTTTGTTCCATTACTTGAGAAAGGCTGTGATGGAAAGCCAGGGAACTAAAGACCAATTAGCCAGATGTTAGTGGTGGGTAAGTTGTGGGAGTGATTCTGTCAGACAGGAGTCACATTAATTTGGAAAGGCAAGGATTGACGAAAAATCGTCAGCACGGCTTTGTGCGTACAAAGTCAGGTCTCACTAACTTGATCGCTTTTGCTGAAATGGTGACTATACATTGTCTACCCTAATGTCAGTAAGGCCTTTGACAGGGTTTAGCAATGACATACTGGTTCATAAGGTTAGATCACATGGGATCAGGGGGAGCTAGCCAACTGGATACAAAGTTGGCTTGACAGTAGGAGACAGAGGGTGGTGGGAGAGGGTTGTTGTTCAGAATAGAAGCCAGTGACCAGCGGTTTGCTATAAGGATCGTGGATGTGCATC
>NW_025158322.1:0-1494 GCF_004010195.1 Chiloscyllium plagiosum
CATGTCCTTCCCCTGGGTGAACACTAATGTAAATTACTCTGTTAGGCTCTCACCATCCCCCATATCCTTCTCCTGGGTGAACACTGATGTAAAGTATTCAGTTAGGGTCTCACCATCCCACATGTCCTTCTCCTGGGTGAACACTGATGTAAAGTACTCAGTTAGGGTCTCACACACAACCCCCATGTCCTTCTGCTGGGTGAACACTGATGTAAAGTATTCAGTTAGGGTCTCACCATCCCCCATGTCCTCATCCTGGGTGAACACTGATGTAAAGTATTCAGTTAGGGTCTCACCACCCCCCATGTCCTTCTCCTGGGTGAACACTGATGTAAAGTACTCAGTTAGGGCCTCACCATCCCCCATGTCCTCATCCTGAGTGAACACTGATGTAAAGTATTCAGTTAGGGTCTCACCATCCCCTATGTCCTACTACTGGATGAACACTGATGTAAAGTACTCAGTTAGGGTCGCAACAACATCCCCCATGTCCTTCTCCTGGGTGAACACTGATGTAAAGTACTCAGTTAGTGTCTCACCCACATCCCCCATGTCCTTCTACTGGGTGAACACTGATTAAAGTACTCAGTTAGGGTCTCACCCACTTCCCCCATGTCCTTCTACTGGGTGAACACTGATGTAAAGTACTCAGTTAGGGTCTCACCAACATCCCCCATGTCCTTCTCCTGCGTGAACACTGATGTAAAGTAATCAGTTAGGGTCGCACCTTCCCCCATGTACTTCTCCTGGGTGAACACTGATGTAAAGTACTCAGTTAGGGTCTCACCCACATCCGCCATGTCCTTCTCCTGGGTGAACAGTGATGTAAAGTAGTCAGTTAGGGTCTCACCATCCCCCATGTCCTTCTCCTGGGTGAACACAGATGTAAAGTACTCAGTTAGGGTCTCACCCACATCCGCCATGTCCTTCTACTGGGTGAACACTGATGTAATGTACTCAGTTAGGGTCTCACCATCCCCCATATCCTTCTCCTGGGTGAACACTGATGTAAAGTACTCTGTTAGGGTCTCACCATCCCCCATGTCCGCATCCTGGGTGAACACTGATGTGAAGTACTCAGTTAGGGTCTCACCCACATCCCCCAATCCTTCTCCGGGGTGAACACTGCCGTAAACTGCTCAGTTAGGGTCTCACCCACAACCCCATGTACTTTTCCTGGGTGACCACTGATGTAAAGTACTCAGTTAGGGTCTCACAAACATCCCCCATGTCCTTCTCCTGGGTGAACACTGATGTAAAGTACTCAGTTTGGGTCTCACCCACATCCCCCCATGTCCTTCTCCTGCGTGAACACTGATGTAAAGTACTCATTTTGGGTCTCACCCACCTCCCCCATGTCCTTCTCCTGCGTGAACACTGATGTAAAGTACTCATTTTGGGTCTCACCCACATCCCCCATGTCCTTCTACTGGGTGAACACTGATGTAAAGTACTCAGTTCGGGTCTCACCATCCCTCATGTCTTTCTCCTGGG
>NW_025158323.1:0-1494 GCF_004010195.1 Chiloscyllium plagiosum
CTTGACCTTTGTGTCTATGGATCAGACCAAACCGAACCTTTAGCAAGATGTGGAATGTATCTCACAAACATTTTTTAAAAAGCAAAGATTTTTCTCTGAGATTTAAGTGTTCAATTAAGTATGATCAAAAAACCTCGCAAAAATTGAGAGTTTGTTTTCAGCTCCTTTAAAGAGACATGCTCTCGGCCGACAATTTTGTGACATGTGATCATTCTTTGATAAAGGTGGCTGTGTCCAACACTGCAGGATGTTGTGCTGAAGTGCCTAATTGGGTGGGTGAGCTTTATTACTGGTGTAACTTGGCTCATTTTGAGAGGGAATGCTACTCTGAGTTAAATCTTGTTTTTAAACTGAGGTGTCCTTGTGTAACTCAAGTGTGGAAACTGTGCTCACGTTTACACTTTTGTTTCACTTTTACAGATTAGTATTTTTCTGATCTGTTTTATAAATAAAGTTCAATATGGAAAATGCTGTGCTGACGAAACTCAGGTCCAGCAGCATCAGTGAAGTGAAAAAGACGTTATATGTTTCAAGTCCAGTGACCTGTTGTCCGTTCAGACGAAGAGTTAGTGAACTTAACCTTTCTTTCTCTTCACAGATGCTGTCAGACCTGCTGAGTTTCTCCAGCACTTTGTTTCTTTGGTTCAGATGTTCAGCATCTGCAGTTCTTTGTTTTGTTACAGCAACTGTGATAAACTAGGATAAAAATCCCCACCATGGCAAAAAAAACACATAATTCTTTACACTTTGCAAAACACTCTACTGTAAATAGGAAATGCAATTGAGCTAAATGCAAGAAGGCATAGCATCGGACTTGTCTCAAACCTCTTACTAAACTTGTGAGGACCAGGCTATCAGAATTTTGTTTGCTCGCTTCCTTTGAGATCACAGTTCACTAATGTCCCAGTACCAATCCCTGGGCCGGGCCAGGTTACCAATTGCAGTGGGGTGGGGAAATCTAGGACAGATTGAAATTTTTTGAAGAGCAGCATTGCAGATTGAAGTTGATGGTTTTGACTAATATTGCGTCAGCAAACTTGGAGGAAACCCTTTTGAATATGTTGACTGCACTGAGCCTATTTACATGCAGTAGTGCTGCAATGTTCTAGGATGCATGAATTGTACAAAGAGACCTTGCCCTGAATTTTGTTTGTGTTGTGAAACTATAACCCAAACAGTGTTGAATTTAAAAAGTAAGCATTATACATTTTGAGCTGCAGGTTAATGTCCGATTTTAGAAATGAATATCAGCAGCTAGCTGACACTTTCTTTCTCTCTCCCCCGTCCTGCTTGCATGTCCATCAGGTTCCTCACTAAACGGGAGCAGAAACTGATGCATCGGCGACGGCATGCAGAGGAGCTGCTGGAGTGGAAGCGGCGGCTCGATGCTGAGGAAGCTGCGATCCGGCGAATGGAAAAACAGGCTCTGGCTGCTTGGGACAAGGAGCTCAAACCAAACATGGCAAGCGAGAAGATTCCCAAATCGAAAGGTAA
>NW_025158324.1:0-1494 GCF_004010195.1 Chiloscyllium plagiosum
CCTCAGGTAGTGCTCCCTCAGTACCTCAGATAGGTCTCCCTCAATGCCTCAGATTGTGCTTCCTCAGTACATCAGATAGTGCTGCCTCAATAACTCAGATAGTAATCCCTTAAGACCTCAGAAAGTGCTCCCTCAATACCTCAGAAAGTGCTTCCTCAATATCTCTAAAAGTTCTCTCTCAGTACCTCAGATAGTGCTCCCTCAATACCTCAGAAAGTGCTCCCACAGTACCTCAGTTAGTACTCCCTCAATACCTCAGATAGTGCTCCCTCATTACCTCAGTTAGTGGTTCTTCAAACCCCAGCAAGTGCTCCCTCAATAACTCAGTTAGTACTCCCTCAATACCTCAGATCGTGCTCCCTCAGTACCTCAGAAAGTGCTCCCTCAGTACCTCAGATAGTGTTCACTCAATAACTCAGAAAGTGCTCCCTCAATGCCTCAGACGTGCTTCCTCAGTACCTCAGTTACTGCTCTCTCAATACCTCTCAAAGTGCTCCCTCAGTACTTCAGAAAGAGCTTCCTCAGTACCTCAGATAGTGCTCCCTCACTACCTCAAAAAGTGCTCCCTCAATACCTCTGATAGTGCTTCCTCAGTACATCAGATAGCGCTTCCTCAATAACTCAGATAGTTCTCCCTCATGCCTCAGAAAGTGCTCCCTCAGTACCTCAGATGGTACTCGCTTAAAACCTCGGAACGTGCTCCCACAATACCTCAGATAGTGCTCCAGCAGTACCTCAGAAAGTGCTCTCTCAATATATCAAAAAGTGCTCCCTCTGTACCTCAGATAGTGATCACTCAGTACCTCGGAAAATGCTCCCTCAATATCTCAAAAAATGCTCCCTCAGCACCTCAGATAGTGCTCCCTCAATACCTCAGAAAGTGCTCCCTCAGTACCTCAGAAAGTTCTCCCTTAATGCCTCAGATAGTGCTTCCTCAGTACATCAGATAGTGCACCCTCAATAACTCAGATAGGACTCCCTTAAGACCTCAGAATGTGCTCCCTAAATACCTCAGACAGTGCTTCCTCAATGTCTCAAAAATTTCTCTCTCAGCACCTCAGATAGTGCTCCCTCAATACCTCAGAAAGTGCTCCCTCAGTACCTCAGATAGTTCTCCCTCAATGCCTCAGATAGTGCTTCCTTCGTACATCAGATAGTGCTCCCTCAATAACTCAGATAGTACACCCCTTAAGACCTCAGAAAGTGCTCCCTCAATACCTCAGAAAGTGCTTCCTCAATACCTCAGAAAGTGCTCCCTCAATACCTCAGATAGTGCTTCCTCAGTACATCAGATAGTGCTTTCTCAGTCCATCAGATAGTGCTCCCTCAATAACTCAGATAGTTCTCCCTCAATGCCTCAGATAGTTCTCCCTCAGTACATCAGATGGTACTCTCTTAATACCTCAGAAAGTTCTCCCTCAATACCTCAGATAGTGCTCCCGCAGAACCTCAGAAAGTGCTCTCCCAATATCTCAAAAAGTGCTCCCTCTGTAC
>NW_025158325.1:0-1494 GCF_004010195.1 Chiloscyllium plagiosum
GGGATAGCAAAACATCACTTACTTGTCCTCACAAAAGCACCTTTACAGGGTTTCCCTTCCCGCCTGAGACAAATGGTGTAGTTGATGGTGTTGTTGAGAACAACAAGGGAGGGAGGTCGATGTGATTGGTTGTAATTAGGTTGATACTAGTCCCTGAATAAGGCCATGTTATACCCTGCTGACTGCTATTCCTGTGTGCGATCCGTGTTAGCAAGATCACTGGAAAGGCTTCGGCACAGTAGCCATTCAGCCACTTCATGCCAGTGAAAAGGTACCAGGTTACAAAGGCATTCCCACCACCCCCCATCCCCAGTGGGGTGGCATGTGGGCACATTCTCAGCAACGTGTGTCTCTCCCCGTTACACGGGCTGTCTGGTAGGCCAGGTGCTAAAAGGTATTATGCATCGGGGTGTTGGTTTGAATTCCATATGTTCCCAAGGTCACATTCCTCAAAACCACCAAAGACACAAGTGTGGAAAACATCTTTGTCCT
The DNA here is from genome assembly GCF_004010195.1 of Chiloscyllium plagiosum. Lineage (NCBI taxonomy): Eukaryota > Metazoa > Chordata > Chondrichthyes > Orectolobiformes > Hemiscylliidae > Chiloscyllium > Chiloscyllium plagiosum. The sequence goes on from NW_025158325.1 coordinate 493, forward strand.
TAATCGGTGTCGGTTTCCACACTGACTCTTTTGCAGTCGGATCTGTATCCACTGGGGGTGCCCTTGTACCTTCACAGCCGTGGGGGTGGTCAGCAGCACCTGAAACGGTCCTTTCCATCTTGTTCCCAGCTTCTTTCGTTCCCAGTCCTTTATCCGGATGAAGTCCCCTGGTTCGGCAGCAGGGTTGTCCCCTTCAGGCAGATCATTGCCCTCTCGGTAAGCCTGGCAAACCTGTGAATGCAAACTTTGGAGAGATTTAGTTGGCCCCTGTAGGTACACCCTCACCTCCTCTCCCAGGGTGTTCATATCTAGTCTCTCGGGGAGGGGGGCATCGGACAATCCCAGGTCCTCAATGGGTTCTTATGGCCTTCCCATAAAACACCTCAGCAGGAGACCAATCAGTTTTGCTTGAAGAGATAACCCGCATATGGAACAGGGCCAAGGGTAGGACCTTCAACCAACTTCGGGCTGTTTCCTGTTTTCGCTTTGCCAGCTTAGTTTTTAGGGTACCATTTGCTCGTTCCACCACTCCAGCCGCTTTTGGGTGGTGAGTGCAGTGGAATTGTTGTTTTATTGCTAGTTCCTTGCAGATCCCCTGGTTAATTTTAGCCACAAAGTGTGGCCCTTTGTCTGAGCTTATTTTCTCTTGGAGTCGATAGCAGGGAATTATTTCCCTCAACAATATTTTTACCACTTTTGCAGTCGTTGTCGGGATTGCCTCAATCCATCTGCTGAAGACATCTACTATTACCAAGCAATGCTTCTAACATTGTACCCTGGGTAATTCCATGAAATCTAGTTGTAGACAATTGAAAGGCCCACCAGGCAAGGGAGTAGTCCCAGAACTACAAGGCATCCCTTTTCCAGCATTTGTCTTTTTGCAGATCAAGCATGATTTGGCTTGTTTCTCAGCCATTGTTTTGGGAATCAGGGTGCTACCAGGTTTGTAACAAAGTATTGACCATTCGCTCCTTGGTAGGTGTGTTCAGTTATGTACATAAT
>NW_025158326.1:0-1494 GCF_004010195.1 Chiloscyllium plagiosum
TTTTTCAGATTAGTAACAACTTTGGAGGATAATTTACAATTCTTTCTTGTAGTTACAATCTTCTGCATACATTTGGATAAATATATGAAGAGGGAATGTTTGGAGGGATTTGGAGGAAGATCAGGCAGTTGGAACTAGTTTAGACTGGGTGATGTTTGGCATGGACCAAAGGGTATGCTTCCATCCTGGATGACTCTATAACTATTTCACTAGCTCTTTTGCCACCTTCCTGAATACTATGGAATGGACTAGTCTGGTGCAGAATCCTATCAACCTTCCATTGAATTAGGTTTTTCGAGTAATTTCTCTTTATTAATTCTGATTTCACAACGTTTCTCACTTTTATCAGTTACTCTGTCCCCTAAATACTTCTGCAAAGATTCCCTTCAGTGGGGACAGAGACAGCCTCCGTCACCGTGTGAATACATCGGGTCACTGCACTTGGGAGATGATGGACACGACACCCACTCTAGGAATCACACGTTCGAGCATAAAAAAGTTCCGTAGAACCGTCATTTCATGGGCAACGATAGCACAGTCCTGTACCCAAGTGTGATTTTCCCGGTTATGCTGAAAGAGGTGACAGAAATCTGTAATATCTTAGTTTAGAGTCAAGGCGGCTTCACATTTTGTACCAGCACAATCGCAGGTAAAGAGAATAATAAGTTTATTATCAAATTACTTGGAGCTAGAGGAGTGATTGGAAGAGCACTGTAAACTCAACGGTCAAGACGATAGTTTATTCTGAAAAAGCACTGAAACAGAAGTGAAGACTGAATGTATTATAGAGGTGGTCGTGGACAGGTTTAGTAAGAAAAGGAATATTGAAATATAAATCAGCGTCGGGTAAAATGGGGCTTCCGTTGTTATAAAATGTTTTGTTCCTCCTCATATATTTGCTAGTGAAAGGTATGAAATCAAAGGAATAAAAATGAAGTTTGTGAATGTAAGTGAATACAATGGTTCACGTCTTCCACAACTATAGATAACAGAAAACGCGATTTTATTCACAATGGTTTAGAGAATTAACAAATGGACAGAGACAAACTTACCAGGAACGCCAACAATAGCGAGGATTGGATAGTAACCTGCCTGAATAATTATGAGTACACCTTCTATCCGCGACACGATCCATTTCCAAAAATGAGAAACCAAAAATAAACCACAGGATAAGCTTCTGTCGATTGTTTGACATTGAGATCCTGATCCATATTTGGAACATTCCAGTCCATTCCAATCTGTCGTTCTCACATTCTGATCCATTATTGTAATGTTCTACTCTATTATTGTCAGATTATAGATTATTTGAACATCCCAATTGTTGTTCTGAGATTCTGATCTTTCCCTCTCGGCTAATCCTGATCATGATGATGATGACGCAACCACTGAGACAATGATACAACACATTGAAAGAAGTTGTTTATCCACGCAACAAAAGAAACCCTCTGTTGACTCAGTTCTGATCCATGGAGACTGACATTATTCAGTCTCTGA
>NW_025158327.1:0-1494 GCF_004010195.1 Chiloscyllium plagiosum
CACACATAACCTTGGGTACCATCTGGCTGTGGCCCCATGACTATCAGTGAGCTCCCGTCACTGTACCTCACTTTGATTATGCCATCTTGGAGCATGCACTGTAACTCCTTCTGAACCTGTGCCAAATTTAGAGGGTTATGCCTATAATAATTTTGCTTAATTGGAACAGCATTCCCTATCATTACATCATGCACAATTAGGCGAGTACTTCCTAGTTTATTTCTGCATATCTCCCCATGTGATGGAAATAACTCTTTTAGGTCATTGTGAGCTTTCTCAGGAATGTAACTCAATAATTTATCACAATTTTGAACAACTTCCTCATTGTCCAATTTGATTTGAGGAATGTCCAGTTCAGGATCCTCTGAGCTTGGTTCTTCCTTCTGTACTGTCATCATTAACACCTTCTCTTGCTTCCCTTCCTTATCAAAATATCTTTTAAGCATATTCACATGGCGCACTATGTGAGATTGCTTCCTGTCTGGACTCCTTATCAAGTAGTTCACCTCACTCAATTTCCATTTGATTTGATAAGGTCCACTAAACCTTGCTTTTATAGGCCCACCTATTACCGGAAGCAACACTAATACCTTATCTCCAATTGTAAAATTGCATATTTTTGATTTCTCGTCCATTTCCTGTTTCATTGCATAGTGCGATAATTTTAAGTGCTGTCTAGCCAACTCCGAAGCTCTAGTAAATTGTTCCCTAAAAATTGACACATAATCTAAATTTGTGTTCTCTGAATTCTGACTTCCTAATTTCTCCTAAATCAATTTTAATGGTCCTCTCTTTCATGGTCAAACACCAATTCATTTGGATTGAATTTGACCCATTCATTTGGGTGAATCTCTGATCACGAAAGCTCAAATGGAATTCCCTTATCCCAATCATCTTGATAATCCTGACTATATGCCCTCAAAATTGTCTATAGTATTTGATGTCATCTTTCCAGCGCTCCCTGTGATTCTGGGTGGTACACAGTAGATTTGAATTGTTTCATGCCGAAGCTGTCCAGAACTTCCTTGAATAATTTCGATGTGAAGTTTGACCCTTGATCTGACTATATCGCCATTGGTAGTCCATATCTAGTAAAACAAATTCAGTAGTTCCTCGACAATCCTTTTAGCTGTGATATTGCATAATGGAATGGCCTCTGGAAATTTAGCTGAACATCCGTTATTTTTAACGAATACTGATGCCTACTTCTTGTTTGGGGTAGGGGTCCTACGCAATCAATTAAGACTCTTGTAAAAGGTTTCTCAAATACTGGAATAGGTATTGAAGGTGCGAGTTTTATTACTGCCTGTGATTTCCCAATTACCTGACAAGTATGACACGTCTGGCAAAATTCAACTACCTCCTTGTGCAGTCCAGGCCAGTAAAAATGTCTTTGTATTTCAGTCTGTGTTTTCCTCAGTCCTAAATGACCTCCACATGGCAACTCATGCGCCACTCACAGCACCTCCTTTCTATATCCCACTGGCCATACGA
>NW_025158328.1:0-1494 GCF_004010195.1 Chiloscyllium plagiosum
TCGGGACTAGATATTTCGATGCAGTCCTGCTTCACATTTGGGAATGCCTGTCTGGTTAAATGGGCCATGTTTCTGGATCGTGTGGAACTGGTCGTGGATATATCTCAAGTGACTTAATGACAGAGGGAGAGAGTGTGGAACTGTCGTGGATATATCTCAAGTGACTTAATGACCGAGGGAGAGAGAGTCCATGTCAGTCACTGACCACACATCAGCTCCCTCCCCAGCAACTCCTGCCATTGCAGCTGGTTTCCATTAGCTAGTTACAGACTGTCCGTTACCCTGGAGCTGGGGATTGGCATTTTGATGGTTTCATCGTGTGTCGAATGCTCAGGTTAACTCACTCATTGCTTTGTCACTGGTCTGAGATTATTGCTGAATCTGAAAGCAGCTCCCCACAGAATTCGAGCTGCGTAGAAATCTCACCAGTTTCCATCTCAGACGACCATCTCCACAATCCCTGACAACAATGCAGCACTCCCACAGCATTGACCCTCTGACAGTGCGACACTCCCACAGTATTGACCCTGCAACAGTGCGGCACTTACACAACATTGACCCTGCATCAGTGCACCGCTCCCTCAGCACTAACTCTCCAATCGTGCGACATTCCCACAGCACTGCCCGTTCCAACAGTGACCCATTCAACAGGACTTTTCCCTCAGACAGTGCCCCTTCCAACAGGACTGAACCTCAGCAGGTGCGCTGCTCCTTCAGCACTGAACTTACATGAGTGCCAACTATCTCAGCACTGATCCTCTAATATTGCTCACTCCCTCAGCACTGACCATCCAACAGTGGTTTCTCCCTCAGTGTTGACCCTCTGACAGTGCGGCACTCCCTCAGCACTGACCCTGCGACAGTGCGTCTCTCCCTCAGTACTGACCCTCCGACAGTGGCTTCTCCCTCAGCACTGACCATCCGACAGTGCCCATTCCCTCAGCACTAACCCTCTGACAGTGGCCTCTCCCTCATTACTGACCCACCAACAGTGCGGCACCCCCTCAGCACTGACCCTCTGACAGTGACCACTCCCTCAGTACTGAGCCTCCGATAGTTCAACTCTCCCTCAGCACTGACCGTCCAACGGTGAGGAACTCCCTGAACACTGACCTTCCGACAGTGCAGAGCTCTGTCTGCTCTGACCATTTGATAATGCCCACTCATGCATTGAAACTTCAACAGTGCGGCACTTGCCTCAGCACTGACCCTCCAATAGTGCAGCAGTCCCTCAGCACTGACCTCCAACAGTGCGGCTCTCCCTCAGGACTGACCCTCCAATAGTGCAGCACTTCCTCAGCACTGACTATCTGGTAATGCTCTCTGAGAGAGTGGCACTCACTCAATTTCTGTTTCAGAACCGTGTAAGTATTCCAGAAAATCTGGAGCAGGAGGTGTTGATTCAGTTGAGAATCGTATGTTTGTAGGGGGCACGGCTCGGATCCTGTCCAGGCATATGCAAGAAAATCCACCTCCCGCACTCCTTCTCTGATC
>NW_025158329.1:0-1494 GCF_004010195.1 Chiloscyllium plagiosum
AGCCCATTGCCTTTGTCATATCTACTGTGTTCATCTGTTTCCTGATGTCACGTGCAGCAAATCGAATTGGTTGAAGACTGGCATCTGGGATTCTGTGGGCATCATGTGGGGGGTGAGGTGGATTATCGACTCAACACTTCAGGCAGAGGATGGTGCAGATACTACATCCTTGTCTTTTACACTGATGTACAGGGCTGGGGATATTTGTGGAGCCCTCTCCTCTTGTAAGTTGTTTATTAATCCATCGACATTGATGACTGGATGTGGCTTGACTGCAGAGTTTCGATCTTATCTGTTTGTCTTGGAATAATTTCCCCTTCTCCACCAGATGGTAGTTCTGCTGTTTGTAATGTAACCAGGCAAGTGCGGTAGCTTTAATAGGTTGTCATCAGGTTTAGATACACATGGTTCTGACTCTGGCATATTCACCCAAACTCGGCATTGAACCATCACTCGGCTTGATGATAATGGTAGAGTGGTGGATTATCCTGGGGTAAAAGCTATGGATTGTGATTGAATGCAATTCTGCTGCGGCTGCTGCTGTGATCCACAGCATCACTGATAATCCAGTGTGAGATGCAATATCTGCAAATCAATTCTACTGACTTTCCCCCAGTTCACACCGAGACCCATTCACCCATCAGCCCTATACTCAGTGACCCAACCTGGTTTCTGACTCGCGAACACATCCAGTTTCATAGTCTCATTCTGCTGAGGGTCTCACCCTGATGTCACGCCTCCAATTTGTTACATTACTCAGGTATTTTAAATTATTAATCTGAATTATTGTCTTTCCCTAATACCATCTGCTGTGTTTGACGCTGTGTTTTACCTCTGTTTTTCTCTCTGACTATGATTAAGACCTCAGTCGTGTCAGCGATGCCAGCCTTATGTCGTTTCAGTGCGCAAACTTGTGCACTTTGCGTTTTTGTTCCCTTCCCAATGTAAATCACTCGGTGCTGGACAGGGCGTTTGAGCAGATTCGACATACGTCTTTGGAAAATGTTCAAAAACAGAAATTGCTGAAGAAGCTAAGCAGGTCTCGCTGCATCTTGTGGAGTGAAAGCTGAGTTCATCTTTCTGGTCCAGTGACCATTCGACAAAGCTCCCAGTTTCTACAGCAATTTATGCATTTTCATTTCCAGTATCCGTAGTTATTTGTTTAATTGAAATTTTGTGCTGTGCCTATTTATTTCTGGAGAAACTCAGCAGGTCTGCCAGCATCTGCAGAGACAGAGAGACAGAGCTAGCATTTCAAGTCCAGTATGACACTTCTTCAGAACTGAAAATGATTGGAAACTGGACATTTTAGTCACTTGCCAGAGGTGAGGGGTAGGTGACAGGGAAAAGAGGATGTGACAACAGAAAACCAGGCTTTTAGCACTGGTGAACGAGAAGATGATGCAAAATGAATTTAAATTAAGATGTGAATAGGGAAAAGGGTTTCTCTCTATTGAGTGAAAGATAAAGAAGACACAACCACATAAGGTCATA
>NW_025158330.1:0-1494 GCF_004010195.1 Chiloscyllium plagiosum
CATGAACTCCAGGAAAAGTGTTTTGGAGTTAGTAACTCAGTGAAGCATCCTGGAAAATGTTATGGAATTAGAATCACAGTGAGGTACTCTAGGAAAAGTCTTTTGGAGTTAGTATTACAGTGAAGCATCCGGGAAAAGTGTTTTGGAGCTAGTATCACAGTGAAGTACTCCGGGAATTAGTATCGCACTGAAGCACTCCGGGAAAAGTGTTTTGAAGCTATTATCACAGTGAAGTACTCCGGGAATTAGTATCGCACTGAAGCACTTCAGGAAAAGTGTTCTGGAGTTAGTATCACAGTAAAGCACTCCAGGAAAAGTGTTCTGGAGTTAGTATCACAGTGAGGAACTCCAGGAAGAGTGTTCTGGAGTTAGTATCACAGTAAAACACTCCAGGAAAAGTGTTTTAGGGTTAAAATCACAGTGAAGTACTCCGGGAATTAGTATCACACTGAAGCACTCCGGGAAAAGTGTTTTGGAGCTAGTATCACAGTGAAGCACTCCTGGAAAGGTGTTCTGCAGTTTCGTATCAAAGTAAAACACTCCAGGAAAAGTGTTTTAGGGTTAGTATCACAGTGAAGCACTCCAGGAAAAGTGTTCTGGAATTAGTATCACAGTGATGCACTCAAGGAAACGTGTTTTGGAGCTAGTATCACAGTGAAGCTCTCCAGGAAAAGTGTTTTAGGGTTAGCATCACAGTGAAGCACTCCAGGAAAAGTGTTCAGGAATTAGTATCACAGTGATGCACTCCAGGAAAAGTGTTTTGGAGCTAGTAACACAGGGCAGCACTCAAGGAAACGTGTTTTGGAGTCAGTATCATAGTAAAACACTCCAGGAAATGTATTTTGGAGCTAGTATCACAGTGAAACACTGCAGAAAAAGTGTTTTCGGGTTAGTATCAGAGTGAACCACTCCAGGAATTAGTATCACACTGAAGCACTACAAGAAAAGTGTTTTGGAGCTCATAGCACAGTGAAGCACTCCAGGAAAAGTGTTTTGGAGCTGGTATCACAGTGAAACACTCCATGAAAAGTGTTCTGGAGTTAGTATCACAGTAAAACAGTCCAGGAAAAGTGTTTTAGGGTTAGTATCACAATGAAGCACTCCAGGAAATGTGTTCCTGAATTAGTATCACAGTGATGCACTCCAGAAAACGTGTTCCTGAATTAGTATCACAGTGATGCACTCAAGGAAAAGTGTTTTAGGGCTGGTAACACAGTGAAGCACTCCAGCAAAAGTGTGTTGGAGTTAGTATCACAATAAAACACTCCGGGAAAAGTGTTTTAGGGTTAGTATCACAGTGAAGCACTCCAGGAAAAGTGTTCTGGAATTAGTATCACAGTGAAGCACTCCAGGAAAAGTGTTTTTGGGTTAGTATCGCAGTGATGCACTCCAGGAAAAGTGTTCTGGAATAGTATCACAGTGACGCACTCCAGGAAATGTGTTCTGGAATTAGTATCACAGTGAAGCACTCCAGGAAAAGTGTTGTTGGGTTAG
>NW_025158331.1:0-1494 GCF_004010195.1 Chiloscyllium plagiosum
GGGAGTGCAGCGTAGTTTCACGAGGTCAATTCCGGGAATAGCGGGATTACCTTACACTGAAAAACTGGAGTGACTGGGCTTGTATACACTTGAGTTTAGAAGACTGAGAGGGGATCGGATTGAGACACATAAGATTATTAAAGGATTGGAAACTCTGGAGGCAGGAAACATGTTTCCACTGATGGGTGAGTGCCGAACCAGAGGACACAGCTTAAAAATACCGGGTAGACCATTTAGGACAGAAATGAGGAAATACTTCTTCACCCAGAGAGTGGTGACTGTGTGGAATGCTCTACTCCAGAGGGCAGTGGAGGCCCAGTCTCTGGATTCATTTAAGAAAGAGTTGGATAGAGCTCTCAAGGAGAGTGGAATCAAGGGTAATGGAGATAAGGCAGGAATAGGATACTGATTAAGGATGATCAGCCATGATCATATTGAATGGTGGTGCAGACTCAAAGGGAAGAATGGCTTACTCCTGCTCCTATTGTCTATGGTCTATTGTCTATTGATATTTCCACTCGTTTTCCTAAACCCTATGAAATACAGGCCCAGTCACCCCAAATCGCTGGTCCCTTAACAAGCCTGTCATCCCAGAGATCAGTTTGGTCATCCTCCACTGCTCTCCCTCAATGTCCTTTACTAGGCAAGGAGACCAAAACTGCAAACAATATTGCACAATGTTTGAGATGGGGCCCCTCTAAGGCCCTATACAGTTGCAGTAAATCACCCTTACTCCTGTATTCAAATCTCCCTGAAATGAAGGTGAATACACCATTTATCTGCCTACCTGCTTTCCGCTCCTACAATATTACTTTCACTGATTGGTGCATAGGGACATACAGATAGTTTTCAATGTTACAGTTCCCCACTTCTTGGGTCTATATACACTGGTCAACGTGCCAATGCTATTCCTAGTATTGACGTCTAACTTCAGAACTCACTGCCTTACATGGACTCGGAGGGCTGCGCAGAAATAAAATGAATATGCAGCTTAAGTTCATTTTTATATCAACATTTTTCAACCACTCCCTTTGCAAATGATAGGCTGCCATTCTATTGTTCCCATCAAAGTGCACAACATCTCATCTCTCCTATTGCTCTCCATCTACCATGTATTTGCCCAGTCTCTCCACATGTCTCAATCACCTTGGAGTCTTTTTTACATCCTCCTCATCAACTCACAATCTGACAACGTTTAGTACTGTCAGCAGACTGGGGAACATAGCATATGAGCCCCTCAACCAAAGATATGATGTGTATTAGGAATAGCTGGATGTCAAATCTCGATATATCCTTGTTATATCCTCGAAGTGTTCCATTCAAAACAACATGGTTTTATTCTTACTCAGTGTTTCCTGCCAGCTCTCCCATTCTAAAACCATGACCATATATTAGCCCCAGTCCCACAGGATTCGAATTTGCACAATAGGTGTGGGGCTGTATCAAAAATCTTTCTGAGACTCCAATAGTATTGCATTGATACCTTCTCATAAT
>NW_025158332.1:0-1494 GCF_004010195.1 Chiloscyllium plagiosum
AGAGCTCTTCATTCCTCCTCCCCTCTCAAGGATATATCACAAAAAAAGCATGAAATCTGGCTGCAATTTTCACAATCCATCAATGGAATCTAATAACCACCCTTCAAAGCAGTGGAGAAAGGGGCAGAAAAAAGCCAAAATTGGTAGGTTTGTAGAACTGCTTGTTTTATTTTCAAGCAGAGCAAGAGAGTATTGATTATTTCATAAATTGCATTTGACAGTTTACATATTCTGCAGGGCATGACAAAAAATAAAATTCGTTTCCTTTCCCCCGCCCTACTACAGAGTAACACAAGAGTACTTTTAAAGGTGCATCATCACACTACAGGGCAGGGTAATGTTCTGTCGACATCAGAAAAAAAGTTAATTAGCCAATAGTCTTTTCTGTACAAGGAACATTCTTGCCAGACAGTTGAATGTTTTGTCACTTAGTTGCAAATGGATTCAGTTTACATTGATTGTTAGTTCAGCAATGTTCAGAAAAGTACACCAACATGCACTGAAACAAAAACTAATGGCATTCTGAAAAGACAAACATTTTATATCATTACTGCTTGTTAGATTCTGCATATACAAGATTCCTACCTTGACTCTGAAGAACAGCACAGAATCCGCTCTGTTGCGGTGTGTTACATTTTCACTTGCACGTAATTCCTCCATGCACTAACAATTAAAGAACCTCAGCTGTTTCCCATTCACTACAGGAGACATGAATTCAGATACAGACTGGCAGCACCAGAGTAAACTCACTCTCACTCAGCCACTGGATGCTGAAAGGTAAAAAGAATAAAATTTGGCCTCAATTATTTCCAGATATGAATTGACTCTCAACATCACTGATCACAGCTGAGGATATGCAGTGCCCAGCAGCGCCTGATAAAGTCTACTATACCTGCACACACAATGTAACAATAATCTGAGACTGAAATGCAAAACAATTAAGCATCATTGAAAAGAGTTTATTTACAGAGTTTATGCAACACTCAGACACAAAACTACAACTGAACGTAAGTGAATGAGACCCAGTAAATTTCCAATTAACCCTCTCCAGAGCTTGAAGATCCTCCCTTAAAAAAAGTGCCCAGCACTGAACACAAATATGACCTGACCAATGATCTGTGATTGAGATTGTGGGAAACATCAAAACTAGCACTATAGTTACTAAAAGTAAGATGACAGCAGAACTGATGTCAATTTGTCCTTTCCATATAGACCCTGACAATGAGTCGATGAAGTTCACATTCCCAACAATTACTGCAGATCTGATGCACAAGAGAATGTCCTAGTACAGACACAATGGGCTGAATGTCTGCTTCTGAGCTGTACCATATCAGTGATTCTGATTTTGATGAGAAAGGAGATGACATGCTGTTTGTGTTGCATATTGGTATGAAAATTATCCGACAGAAATGGACTAACATGCAGAATAAAACTCTTTCACAAAAAAACCCAACAATGTCTAGGTACAAATTGAAACTAAATGTCTCAGTGATA
>NW_025158333.1:0-1494 GCF_004010195.1 Chiloscyllium plagiosum
ATTGATCCTCAGTCAGTGACAGGGATTGACCGTCAGCCAGTGACAGAGATTGAATCTCAGTCACTGAAAGGGATTGACGCTCAGTCAGTGATAGGGATTGAATCTCAGTCAGTGACAGGGATTGAACCTCAGTCAGTGACAGGGATTGACCCTCAGTCAGTGACATGCATTGAACCTCAGTCAGTGACAGGGATTGAACCTCAGTCAGTGACAGGGATTAAGCCTCAGTCAGTGACAGGGATTGACCCTCAGTCAGTGACTGGGATTGACCCTCAGTCAGTGACAGGGACTGTATCTCTGTCAGTGACAGGGATTGATTCTCCGAAAGTGACACGGATTGAATCTCGGTCAGTGACAGGGATTGATCATAAGTCAGTGACAGGGATTGATTCTCAGTCAGTGACTGGGATTGACCCTCAGTCAGTGATAGGGATAGAATCTCAGTCAGTGACCGGGATTGAATCTCAGTCAGTGACGGGGATTGACTCTCAGTCAGTGACAGGGATTGAATCTCATTCAATGACAGGGATTGAATCTCAGTCAGTGACAGGGATTGAATCTCAGTCATTGACAGGGATTGACCCTCAGTCAGTGACAGGGATTGAACCTCAATCAATGACAGGGATTGACTCTCAGTCAGTGACAGGAATTGAACCTCAGTCAGTGACAGGGATTGAACCTCAGTCAGTGACTGGGCTTGACCCTCAGTCAGTGACAGTGATTGAATCTCAGTCAGTGACAGGGATTGAACCTCAGTCAGTGACAGGGATTGACTCTCAGTCTATGACAGAGATTCAATCTCAGTCAGTGACAGGGATTGAACTTCAGTCAGTGACAGGGGTTGAACCTCAGTCAGTGACAGGGATTGAATCTCAGTCAGTGACAGGGATTGACTCTCAGTAACTGAAAGGGTTTGACCCACAGTCAGTGACAGGGATTGAATCTCAGTCACTGAAAGGGTTTGACCCTCAGTCAGTGACAGGGATTGAATCTCTGTCATTGACAGGGATTGAACCTCAGTCAGTGACAGGGATTGACCCTCAGTCAGTGACAGAGATTGAACCTCAGTCAGTGACTGGGATTGACCCTCAGTCAGTGACAATGATTGAATCTCAGTCAGTGACAGGGATTGAACCTCAGTCAGTGACAGGGACTAAACCTCAGTCAGTGACAGGGGTTGACCACAGTCAGTGACAGGGATTGAACCTCAGTCAGTGACAGGGATTGACCCTCAGTCAGTGACAGGGATTGAATCTCAGTCAGTGACAGTGATTGACTCTCAGTCACTGAAAGGGTTTGACCCACAGTCAGTGACAGGGATTGAATCTCAGTCACTGAAAGGGTTTGACCCTCAGCCAGTGACAGGGATTGAATCTCTGTCATTGACAGGGATTGAAGCTCAGTCAGTGACAGGGATTGACCCTCAGTCAGTGACAGAGATTGAATCTCAGTCACTGAAAAGGATTGAACCTCAGTCAGTGAAAGGGATTGAAT
>NW_025158334.1:0-1494 GCF_004010195.1 Chiloscyllium plagiosum
ACAAGTAACGCGCTGGTAAGAACTCTAAACCTAGGATATGAAATCCCTGATTGGGGCTGTTAATCTGTGCCAGTCAGGGACACCTAGCTGATTGTCAAGGGTGAATGTCAGCGATATTGAGTTGCTGAATACCTGACTCAGTGAGACGCCACTGTGAAAGACTATGCATTTGTAAATAAATGGTAATTCAGAATACAAGACACTGAAGAGTTATTTTATCACATAATGTTGTTGGTCCCAATGTGTACCAGGACCTCGGCCATTTTTCACTTTACACATTTTCTCGACCACACCCCTGGTTCACACACAGTGCACCCTCATTTCTCATCCTGGATTCTGTCATGTCAAGACAGATGCTTCTAAAAGAGTCAATCAGCAATTTTAGGTTTTTCTCTTGCTGTCACTTGATGCTAACACAGTAGTGGCTTGAATTTGCAGAAAGGAAACAACAATGAAAGAGTGGGGACTGGGTAGTCCATGTCCATTTGACTGCAGCATTGATTGCCTCGAAAGATAGGTGGCAAATCATGGTTCAACTCTGAGTGCCTGAAATGACACAAACTCTGGGTTGTGTTCCTGGAATTCAAAAGAATCTAAGGGGAGTTTTAAACAGAATAATGGAAATCGCCGGCATTGAATGGAAAGAAAGACCTCTTATTGTCTCTTTATTTCGGACATGGAAAAACATCGAGAAATTTATTGATGCCTGAAATCTTTCCAAGGCTGAAATGAAGAGACAGAGCCTCACATTTCTCCACAATATGGTGGTCAGGCTATGACTTGCTCACTCACACTGAACCTGCCCTTCCTCTTTTCAGCATTGCCATTTAATCCTTGTCTTTTACCGTCTCACCTAACATTGTGTTGTCTGTCATTGATAGAGATTGCAAACACTGCGTCTCAAGTAAAGATTCACAATGCCAGCTTGAGAACATGTAAATGAAATGTTGTTCCCACTCTCTGTTTTCTCTCCTTTACCAGTCCTCACACGAAGACTCACTTCTCCATCACTAAAGGACTTAGTGACACTATTGACTACCGCTCAAACGTTTCAGGAAGTTGACAAATTTTCACTTTTATCCCTCTCTGGCTTCACCTTCACATCTCCTTTCAAACTATTCGATCAATTCATCGGTCAGCTATCTTACGTTTCTTCACTGCACTTGTGCGGGACACTGCAGGGAACAGAGAATGACTCACCCGTGTCTGCTGCTGTACAGCTCATGTATCGCTGAGAGTCAGCTATGAAATATCTTCAGGACACTCTCATTCTGCTAGGCCGATGCATATTGATTGGAGCTGATATAACCATCGAGGAGCAACCTCATTGAGGATGCATATGAAACTCCTATGAGAAATAGAAAATCTGTGAGTGAAAGAGCAAAGCAACAGAGACCATTTCTGCCTCCATCAAGATGTTGTGCTTCAGAATCCTAGTCTTAAGGATCAAGCACTTCCCTTACGTGCCCCACAGATTTGGGGACCGAGTTAGTT
>NW_025158335.1:0-1494 GCF_004010195.1 Chiloscyllium plagiosum
GGAAGATGCTGAAAATGTGTTGCTGGAAAAGCTGAGCAGATCAGGCAGCATCCAAGAAGCAGGAGAATCGACGTTTGGGGCATGAGCCCTTCTTCAGGGGGAAGAAGTTGAACAATGAAATTGGGCAAGGGAAAATGAGACAGAGAGACGGAGTAAGTAGTTAAAAGGATGTTGCTTGATGAATGGGAGTGTGACAGTGCGAAGCTGTGAGCAGCCTCTGGTGGCTGCAAAAGCCTACTGCACCTGGTATTCCCAGGCGGTCTCCCATCCAAGTACTAACCAGGCCTGAGTCTGCTTCGCTTCCGAGATCAGGCGTTTTCAGACTAGTATGGCCATAGGCACTTAGAACCTACAGTCCTGGCTCCATATAGACACATGCTTCTGGTCCTCATTCTCCTCTGTGCTTTATAGCAATTAACTGAAGGTGCACATTTATATCGCAATATTTCTTTCCTCGTGCCCACCAACCTTTTCTCCTTCTTTCTGCTCTGACAGACACACACTGCAGCTCTTACCTTCCCCACAAGCTCACACAACATCACAAGTCAGACAGGAGGAGGCCACTCAACACAATCAATGTTCATCCCAATCTGGTTTTAGCTCCATTTTCCTGCCAGTCCCACATTCCCAAAGATCCTTCCCCCCCGTCAATGAACAATTTGTCCAAATAGGTCGGGGATAAATCACAAAGAAGGGGCCACAGGTTGCAGCATTTGTCACTGTCTCACATACAACTTCCGAACTACCTTTGTTGCCCCAGATGTTAACTCCCTCCCTCCCTCACACCAATATCTGGTCCCTGATCACTAACATTGCCCACTCTCGGGGAACAGCCTTTTCTCCCAGGCACTGTGGCCAACTCTGCTCACAGACCATCCTGGAGCCTTTTTCTGTGAAACCACATGGTTTCTGAACATGTGATTCCTTGTCGGTTTACAAACAACTTTTACAACCACCACAACCTTGTTTCCATGTGCTGCCATTCCTCCCCACCTTCCAGCCAGGTCACCAGTTCAGCCTCAATTTCTTAACATTACCCAGCAACTTGCACCTGCAACCCATCCGCCCTCTCTTAGCACAGCTCACACTAACACACACACGTGTACACACTCACCAACTTACACACAACGGGCAGCTTTACCTTGCTGCTCCATCGAGATGCTGTTTATGGGCAGGTGACGATGGGCACCACCTTATGGAAACTGAAAAGACCATGGTGAATAAAGTGAGAGGGTGGCTCAGCACTGGAGAAGGAGGTGGTTCCACTTTAGTCAAGAGCAAGTTAAAAGGGACTTTGAGGAATACAGCAACTGGTTTATAAAGCACAAATACAAACACACCGAACAGTGAATAAGGTCAGTGAGTTACAAGGAGAAATAGCTGTGTGGGAATGTGATGTAGAAACTTGACTTGAATATGGGATTTAGACTGAAATGTAATCAAGTATAAAATGTCCTTTTGGGCTTGCTGTGAGGCTCCTGAGAGCTACTATGA
>NW_025158336.1:0-1494 GCF_004010195.1 Chiloscyllium plagiosum
CCCCCTCAAGGTGAACCCCAGGGCAGACTCCCCCCCTCCCCCTCAAGGTGAACCCCAGTGCAGACTTTTATGTACAGGACAAACCTGGGCAATTTTCCATATTGTCAGATATATACCAGTGACGTAACTGTACTGTAACAGCTTGGCTAGGGGAGCAGAAAATTCTGGAGCACAAGTCTTCAGTACTATTACCGGAATGTTGTCAGGGCTCATAGCCTTTGCAGTATCCAGTGCCGCCAACCATTTCTTGACATCACATGGAGTGAATCAAATTGGCTGAAGCCTGGTATCTGCAATGTTGAGGACCACTGGAAGAAAGAGAAATGGACCAGCCCCTCATTTATATCATATATCATAGCCAGGTGCAGGCCATTGCATCCTCTCTTCCATTTCAAATTCCAAACCAACTCAGAGTAGGTCAGAGGTTTGGAATCCAGTCATGCATAACTCAACTCCTGACTCTCCCAAAGCCTGTCCACCACCTACAAGGCACAAGTCAAGAGTGTGATGCAATGCTCCCCACTTGTCTGGATGAGTGCAGCTCCAACAACACTCAAGTAACTTGATACAATCCAGGACAAAGCAGCCCACATGATTGGCACCATTCTCAACATCCTCTTCCTCCACCATCAACACTCAGTAACAACAATGTGTACTATCGACAAGGTACACTGCAGTAAATCACCAGGGCTCCTTATTCAGCACCTTTCAAGTCCATAATCACTTGCATCTAGAAGGTCAAGGGCCTCAGATTCATGGGAACACCACCCCTGCAAGTTCCCCTCCAAACCACTCCCCATACTGCCTTGGAAATATGTCACCGTTCCTTCCCTGTCTCTGGGTCAAAATCCTGGAATTCCCTCCCTAAAGGCATTGTGGGTTAACCCACAGTACAGGGACTGCATGATTCAAGAAGGCACCATCACCTTCTCAAGGGCATCTAGGGATGGGAAATAAGTGCTGGACCAGCCAGTGATGCCTGAGTCCCATTAATGAATTAAAATAAACAAGGACAAAAGGGTAACTAGGGAGAGAATAGGGCCCCTCAAAGATCAGCAAGGTGGCCTCTGTGTGGAGCCGCAGAAAATGGGGGAAATACTAAACGACTATTTTGCATCAGTATTTACTGTGGAAAAGGATATGGAAGATATAGAATGTAGTGAAATAAATGGTGACATCTTGCAAAATGTCCATATTATGCAGAAGGAAGTCTTGAAACGCACAAAAGTGGATAAATCCCCAGGACCTGATCAGGTGTACCCAAGAACTCTGTGGGAAGCTAGGGAAGTGATTGCTGGGCCTTTTGCTGAGATATTTGTATCATCGATAGTCACAGGTGAGGTGCCGGAAGACTGGAGGTTGGCAAACGCGGTGCCACTGTTTCAGAAGGGTGGTATAAGGACAAGCCAGGGAACTATAGACCAGTGAGCCTGATGTCGGTGGTGGGCAAGTTGTTGGAGAGAGTCTTGAGGGACAGGATGTACATGTATTTGG
>NW_025158337.1:0-1494 GCF_004010195.1 Chiloscyllium plagiosum
TTGAACACCATTCAATGAAGGCAAGCATGCAGGTCCATCAGGTCGTGAAGAAAGCCAATAGCATGCTGGCTTTCATAACAAGAGGGATTGAGTATAGAAGCAAAGACGTTCTTCTGCCGCTATACAGGGCCCTGGTGAGACCGCACCTGGAATATTGTGTGCAGTTCTTGTCTCCAAATTTGAGGAAAGACATTCTGGCTATTGAGGGAGTGCTGCGTAGGTTAACGCGGTCAATTCATGGAATGGCGGGACTATCTTATTTTGAAAGATTGGAACGACTGGGCTTCGATACCCTTAAGTTTAAAAGACTGAGAGGGGATCTGATTGAGATGTATAAGATTATTAAAGGATTGGACACTCTGGAGGCAGGAAACATGTTTCTGCTGATGAGTGCGCGCCGGACCTGAGGACGCAGCTTAAAAATACGGGGTATACCATTTAGGACAGAGATGAGGAGAAACTTCTTCACCCAGAGAGTGGTGGTTGCGGTGAATGCTCTGCCCCAGAAGGCAGTGGTGGTACTGTCTCTGCATTCATTTAAAAAGGAGTTGGATAGAACTCTCAAGGATTGTGGAATCTCAAGGGTTATGGAGATAAGGCAGGAACAGGATACTGATTAAGGATGATCCACCATGATCATAATGAATGGTGGTGCAGGCTCGAAGGGCAGAATGGCCTACTCCTGCACATATTGTCTATTGCCTATTGCCAAAGTGGAGTCAGAGGGCGATATGTTAGCCAAGAAGGCATTTTGCATTGTAGACTTAATTTGTCAGAGTATTGACTATAGGCTTTGGGACATCACCTTGACTTTATGTTGGACATTGGGGAGGCCACCTTTAGGATACTGCTTCACAGTTCTGGTCCTTTGGCTTCCGGAAGAATGTTGCTTTCTGAGAAAGATTGTAGATTAAATTCACAACGATATTCTTGGTACTGGTGGGATTGAGTTATACGGTGACGTTGGATACGTTGAGACTTTTCTTACAGAGAATACCAGAGTGGCGACGTTGTAGAATTTACAAAGTCATGAAAGACAGGGATAAAGTGAATTGCCAAGATCTTCTACCCAGTACAGAGAGTCCAAAACTACAGCACATTGGTTGAAGATTAAAGAGAAAGGATTCAAATCAGCCCTGAGAGGGAATTTCCTTTCACAAAGGATGGTGCATGGATGGAACGAGCTGCCAGAGGAAGTGGTAGCGGTGGTCACAATTATAAATTTAAACACATTGGACAGGTACATAGAGACGAAAATTTGAAGTGATTTGTGCCAGGCGTCGGCAGGTGGCACTATTTAACTGAAAGATACTCGTTTGAACGAGTTGGAGAAAAACGTCTGTTTCCATGTCGTATGACTCTGACTCTGTGACTCTGAGGGTGCACCTGGTCCAGAAACAATCAGTTGCTGACCAAAAAGGGTTAGATAATAGAGTCACGCAACACGAAAACAGACCCTTTAATCCATTCAGTCCGTGAGAACCATAGTCCCAA
>NW_025158338.1:0-1494 GCF_004010195.1 Chiloscyllium plagiosum
AGTGAGTGCAGTTGCTGGAAAAAAAGGTTGGAGAGATAGGACGTGTGTGAAGGTCCTGGCAATGTTACAGGACGAGCACATCTGTTTCGGTGCTGGAGACATTGTAGGAATATGGAGTGATGTAGGTGTTAGACAATGTAACAGGAATATGGAAGAGTGCAGATGGATGAGAAGGTTGCAAAGATCGGGGTCGGATGCAGGGGCGTAAGATTGTTCCAAGAGTAAGGAGTGGGTGATGGTGCTTGAGAATGGTACAAGGATTGCTAGTGGGTGTATTTGTTGGATAATTTTGCAAGGGTCGGGAGTAGCTTTCGGTGCTCGATCACAGGAGAGGAACAGCTGATCATTGTGGGTACTTGAGAATCTTACAGAAATATGGAGTGGGTGAAGAATGATACAGGCATAGTGTGTGTGTTGGTGCTAGAGAAGTTTACAAAGATAGGGATTAGGTTACAGATGCTGGAGAACGTTCCAGGAATAGTGAGTCGGCGTAGCGGCTGCAGAAGATTACAGTGACAGGGTTTGGGTGTTGGTATTGGAGAGTGTGGCAGAGATGGGGAATTCTGAACGGGTTAGAGAATGTTACAGGAATAGTGTGAGGGTGTATGTGCTGGGGAACACTACAGCTCTATAGAAACGTGCAGGTTCTGGAGAATGGTACGTGGATGGGGATAGGTGCTGGAAAATGCTACAGGTAGGTAGGAGTTGTAGGTTCTGGACAATGTAACTGGAAGAATGAGAGGGAGTATAGGCTGGCAAAGCTATAGGAATATGGCGGTTTATAGGTGTTCGGGAATTTTACAAGGATTTGTTGTATCGGTAGATGAGAAGTTTACACTGATAGAGAGTTCGGGTTTGTGCTTGGGAATGTTACAAGGATAGGGAGTGTGTGCAGTTACTGTAGAATGTTACAGGGATAGCGAGTTGTTCGAGGTGCTGAGGAATCTATGAGAAAGTGAGGACTGCAGATGCAGGAGATTAGAGCTGAAACATGTGTTGCTGGAAAAGCGCAGCAGGTCATGCAGCATCCAAGGAGCAGGAGAATCGAAGTTTCGGGCACAAGCCCTTCTTCAGGAATGAGGAAGAACGCCTCATGTTTACAGGAATACGGAGTGGGTACAGGTGCTGGAGAATGTGACTGGAAAGGGAGTGGGTGTTGTACTTGAGAAGGTTACAGGGACAGGGAGAGGGTGTCGGGAATGCAGAATAGTACAGGGATGGGGAGTGGGTATAAGTGCTGGAGAATCGTACTGTGATATGGAAGGGTGAAGGTGCTGCAAAATGTGACATGGATAGGGAATGGGTGTCGGTGTGGGAGAATGTTACAGGAATACAGGGGTGCGAAAGGGCTGGAGAATGTTTCTGTATGTGGGAGCGTTTGTCCGTGCTGGACATCACTACAGGGATACAGAGCGCTGCAGGTGCTCGAGATTTTTAACAGGGATAGGGATGATTGTAGAGGCAGGAGAATTTTACAGAGACAGGGAGCAGGTT
>NW_025158339.1:0-1494 GCF_004010195.1 Chiloscyllium plagiosum
GCGTGGATGGACATTTTGTTCAGCATGGACCAGATTGGATCAAAGGGCCTATCTGCATACTTTAGGACTCTATGACTCGAGCATAGAAAACCCATTCCACAGAGATGCACAATAAAACAAAATAATCGATACATACACGAATACATACACAGAATCACAGACATAGACGCACCCAGAAACACAGACAAAGACACATGCAAAAAACCGTAAATGCACACCGAAGGATGAACACAGAGGCTGAAACTCGCACACCAAAACACACCACATGCCTCACACACACGTCAAATGGAAGGTTCATGGCAACAGCTACATATACAAACGTACACACCACATGCAAATAGGGACAGAGAGGCCTACATATCAACATATACAACAACACATAATACTTAAGGAGTCATACACACACACACACACACACAGATATAGCCAGGTCGTGCACAAATGATTTGCAGATTCAGAATACCGTCGAAAAATGTGACTTTATTATCTTTACTTGGGATCAAAAGTAGGAAGACAAATTACATTTTTAATGACTGTAAATTTGGAGAAGAGTTGGTTCAACAACAGTGTTGTATCTGTGTTTTCAAGAGGAGATTCGTATGTTCTGTGTGGGGTTTGTGTGTTCCGTATGTAGTCCATGAGTTAACTTTTGGGTCCATGCATTCAGGATGAGATCAATGTTTTCAATGTTCGCACACAGGAAAACTACCTCCTGAAACCCATATATTCCCCAACAATGCCCCCTAACCTTACCGAATCTGTAGGTCTCAAAGGGGTAGAAGGCCGAAACTCCATATGTCTCACCATGGCTCTACCACAAAACGCATGTGAACTTATACACAGGCGAGTGAACAATGCAGTTTAAATATATCCTGGAAACTTGTGGCCGGGGAATAGCGAGTGGGTATTGGCGTAGATTAGAGGTCATGGGAACGACACCTTCACACAAAAGCCTAAATTGGGTAGGGCCACTGTTGGACGTTGGGAAACTGTCCTGTTGGAAAACATCTCCCCATCACGGAGCTCGCATCTCCCCATCACGGAGCTCGCATCTCCCCATCACAGAGCTCGCATCTCCCCATCACGGAGCTCTGTTGATGTTGCAGTTTGTGGCCCGGGTTTGTCGTGAATGGCAAAAGGGTATGCTACAGTTCCAAAAGTGACATCTGTTTACTAACAGGCCAAACGCCTTCGGAATATTTGAAGAAGGTAGACCTGGGCGTGACTTTTGTTTTAGGCAGATGTTTTATGAAGATTCCAGCAGTGCTGTAGCAGATCAAACCACTCGGATTGATCCACAGCAAAACTTATTTAAACACTACGGTTGAAACATGACTAAACAAAAAGAGAATTTAAAATAACTTCACGTATTTAGAAAACCAAACGGCTCCGACACAGCTTAACGCAGGAGCTATTCCGATTTCCGCATCCTCCCATAAACACACCATTTACCAACAGATAATTCAATCTACGGTTCATTTAGGCAGGAGATAT
>NW_025158340.1:0-1494 GCF_004010195.1 Chiloscyllium plagiosum
ACCTAGATGTCTCTGTGCATCAATTTTCCCCAACTATTTACTGTATCGTTCGCTCTTGGATTGGATCGTCCAAAATACATCGCCTCACATTTGTCCAAATTGAACTCCATCTGTCATTTCTCTGTCCATCTCCCAAATCTATCTATATTCTGCTGTATTCTCGGACAGTCCCCTTCACTGTCTGCTACTCCACCAATCTTAGTGTCACCTGCAAACTTGCTAATGAAACAAGCTACACCTTCCTCCAAATCATTTATGTGTAACCACAAAAGACAATGTCCCAGCAAGGGCCCCTGTGGACATGACTATCACAGATCTCCATTTTGAGAAGCTCCCTTCCATCATTACTCTGTGTCTCCTGTTGCCTAACCAGTTCTCTATCCATCTAGCTAGAAAGCCCATGCAACTTCACCTTTTTCATCAGCTTACCATGGGGAAATTTATCGAATACCTTACTAAAGTCCATCTGTATGACATATATATTCCTTCCCTCATCAATCAACATCGTCACCTCTTCAAACAATTCTATTAAGTTTGTAAGCCATTACCTTACCTGCAGAAAGCCATGCTACCTAGCACTGAGAAGTCATTGCATTCTAAATAATATATATATCCTATCCCTCAGTATCTTCTCCAGTAGCTTCCCTACCACTAATGTAAGGCTCACAGGTGTGTAATTTCCTGGATTATTCCTTAAACAAGGAGACACCATTAGCAATTGTCCACTTCCCAGGGACCTCCCCCGAATTCAAGGACGCTGCAACAATATTTGTTAAAGCTTCAGCTATTTCCTCTCTCGCTTCCCTCAGTAACCTTGGATAGATCCCATCCAGACCTGGGGACTTGTCCTTCTTGATGTCTTTTGGAAATCACACCACTTCGTCCCTCCTTACGCAGACTTGACCAAGAGTAATCAAAGATCTTTCCCTAACCTCAACATCCACCAAGCCCCTCTCTTTGGTGAATATTGATGCAAAGTACTCATTAAGAATCTCTCCCGATTTCTCTGCCTCCAAGCATATATTTCCTGCTTTGTCCTTGAGTGGGCCTTTCTCTAGCTACCCTCTTTTTCATTACATGTGACCAAAAAGCTTTAAGGTTTTCCTTAATCCTGCTGGCTAAGGATATCTCATGACCCCTTTTCGCCCTCTTAATTCCACACTTCAGATTGGTACTACAGTCACAATATTCTGCCAAGGCTTCCTCTGTCTTCATTCACCTAGATATTATGTACACATTCTATTTCCTTTTAGCTAGTCTCACAATATCACTTGTCATCCATGGTTTCCTAACCTTGCCATTTCTATCCATAATTTTCACAGGAACACATCTCTCCTGAACAATAATTAACCTCTCTTTAAAAGCCTTCCACATATCAAATGTGGATTTCCCTTCAAACAGCCAATCCCAATTCACGTTCCCCAGCTCTTGCCGAATGTTGTTATAGTTGGCCTTCCCCCCGTTTAGCACTCTTCCTTTCGGATCACTCTCATC
>NW_025158341.1:0-1494 GCF_004010195.1 Chiloscyllium plagiosum
TTGAGGAGGTATTGAATGAATATTTTGTATCAGCATTTACTTCACAGGAGGATATGGAAGTTAGAGAATTTGGGAAATAAGTGGTCACATTTAGGAAAGTGTCTCTATTACAGAGGAGCTGCTGGAGGTCTTAAAACATGCAAAAGAAACAAAATGTCCTGGCTTTTATTAGAGGTACTCAAGAACTCTGTGGGAAGCTAAGGAAGTGATTGCTGGGCCCCTTGCTATCATCAATAATCACAGGTAAAGTGTCAGAAGACTGGAGGTTGGCTAACGTGGTGGCACTACTTAAAGGATTTCAGAAGGGTGATAAGGAAAAGCCAGTGAGCCTGACGTCAGTGATGGGTAAGTCGTTGGAGGGGATTATGAGTCATCGGATTTTCACACATTTTGAAAGGTAACGACTGATTAAGGATAGTCAACATGACTTTGTGCAAGCAATATTGTGTCTCACTGACGTGACTGAGATTTTTTTGAAGAAGCGACTCAAAAGAGTAATTGAGATAGAGTGTTGCACATTGTCGATATGGACATCAGTAAGGCGTTGAATAAAATTGTGCATGGTCATCTGTTTAACAAGGTTTTTTTCATATGAAAGCCATTTGGATACAAAACTGTCTTAAAGGTAGGAGGCAGAGGGTGTTGTTAGAGGATTGCAATTTCCTGGCAAAGATTTGCAATGCTCCCGTGATGTGCAGCTAGTCCAGCTTATCGAGTTATCCACTAGCACGGCCTGCTGGTGTCTGGGCTGGTTCTCGAAGCAGATTCAGAATTTGAGGCAATGGACCATTCTAGCGGGCCTGGCAATGTCTCCATTCAATGCTTGCTTTCTTGGGATCGGACCCATCATTGTCTCCCTTATCCCGTTATTCCAATTCCATATCCTCATCCATATTTTCAGCAAGTTATCAGTTAATAAATTATTTGTTTTTTTTAAAAATTATGTATTAGTGTTTGACTCCCTCGTGCATCGAGTGCTGACATGGTGAAGCTCAGAAACATTGAAATGGTGTGTGTCAGGCTGTTGTTCACTTCCCGATATGTACAATGTGGTGCTTCATTGACAGGGGTGTTCCAACAGCTCTGACTCACGTGTTTGAAATTGGTATGCGCCTGTCCGCGGAACGCCTCTGTTTGTCTCTCTCAGTTGATTGTGCGGTCAGTAACACGAGGAAGACCCTTGAGTATAATTGTAAAGGACCAGACATCTAACTTGTAGCTGAAACTATGTTGACTGTGCTGGATTGTGGCTTGGCTTTGGATATTTCCTGTTATTACTTCCTTCATAACGTATTCCAATACTTTGTCTTCAATCTCAACACTTTTTTCACTACTTTTCATTTCCCAGTGAAGCTGGTTATTCGAAGTCCTTCCCTTTCTATGACCTCTACGTTCCCTTTCACAATTCCTGTGTAACAAACACAAGGCTGTAAAAGATCTGTACAAGAGGCATGAGTGACGAAATGGACTCATTGTGTTCCGGCTTTACACACA
>NW_025158342.1:0-1494 GCF_004010195.1 Chiloscyllium plagiosum
TCTGGGACACACTGCCCACACACTGCTCCAGGATACACTGCCCACGCAATACTCCGGGACTCACTGCCCACGTGCTGCTCCGGGACTCACTGCTCTGGGACACACTGCCCTCGTGCTGCTCTGGGACACACTGCCCACGTGCTGCTCTGGGACTCACTGCTCACGTGCTGCTCTACAACTCAGTAACCACGTGCTGCTCGGGGATTCACTAACCACGTGCTGTTCGGGGAATCACTGCCCACGTACTGCTCTGGGACACACTGCCCACGTGCTGCTCTGGGACACACAGCCTACGCGCTGCTCTGTGACTCACTGCCCACATGCTGCCCTGGGACTTACTGCCCACGTGCTGCTCTGGGACTCACTGATGCGCCCTGCTCTGGGACTCACTGCCCATGTGCTGCTCTGGGACTCACTGATCCGCCCTGCTCTGGGACTCACTGCCCATGTGCTGCTCTGGGACTCACTGATGCGCCCTGCTCTGGAACACACTGCCCACGTGCTGCTCCGGGACTCACTGACGGCGCGCTGCTGCCGGGACTCACTGCCCACGTGCTGCTCCGGGTCTCACTGCCCGCACGCTGCTCCGGGACTCACTGACCACACATTGCTCCAGGACACACTGCCCACGCGCTACACCAAAATCACTGCCCACGCACTTCGCCGGGACTCACTGCGCACGTGCTGCTCTGGGATTCACTGCCCACGCGCTGTTCCGGGACATACTGACCGCGCGCTGCTCCGGGACTTACTGACTGCATGCTGCTCCGTGACACACTGCCCACGTGCTGCTCTGGGACCCACTGACCATGTGCTGCTCTGGGACTCACTGCCCACATGCTGCTCCGGGATACACTGCCCACGTGCAGCTCTGGAACTTACTGACTGCGTGCTGCTCCGGGACACACTGCCCACGTGCTGCTCATGGACACACTGCCCACGTGCTGCTCTGGGACTCACTGACCACGTGCTGCTCCGGGACACACTGCCCACGTGCTGCTCCGGGAATCACTGCCCATATGCTGCCCTTCGGACTTCCTGCCCATATGCTGCTCTGGGACTCACTGATGCGCCCTGCTCTGGGACTCACTGCCCATGTGCTGCTCTGGGACTCACTGATGCGCCCTGCTCTGGGACTCACTGCCCATGTGCTGCTCTGGGACTCACTGATGCGCCCTGCTCTGGGACACACTGCCCACGTGCTGCTCCGGGACTCACTGACGGCGCGCTGCTCCGGGACTCACTGCCCACGTGCTGCTCTGGTACTCACTGACCGCGTGCTGCTCCGGGACACACTGCCAACGCGCTGCTCCGGAACACACTGACCGCGTGCTACTCCAGGACACACTGCCCATGCGCTGCTCCGGGACTCACTGACGGCGCGATGCTCCGGGACTCACTGCCCACGTGCTGCTCCGGGACACACTGCCAACGTGCTGCTCCGGGACTCACTGCCCACGTGCTGCTCCGGGACTCACTGCCCACGTGCTGCTC
>NW_025158343.1:0-1494 GCF_004010195.1 Chiloscyllium plagiosum
CAAGGGTTCTAACGGCAAGAGATGTTGTTCGATATGATTTGTTGTATGTTCTCAAAAATGTTTTCACTATAAATATTGCAAAAAAATGTGTTTATTTGGTCTTGTTCAACTGCTGATGCTAACATTTTCAGTTCATGTTTATTAAGCATATTGGAGAAAGTGAGGAAAGCTGTGGTGTTGGAAAAGTGCAGGCACATTCAAAGAGCAGGAGTATCGAAAAGATTCCTGAAGGGCTTATGCCCAAAACGTTGATTCTGCTTCTCTTGAATGCTACCTGACCTGCTGTGCTTTACCGGCACAATGCTCTTGCTATTAGAAATATTTGACTGAACATTCAGAGACAATACTAAAAGTTACCTCTGTCAATTTAATTTACTGCGCTTTCTATTCACTGAAGTTTTCATGTTAATTGCTCCTCTTTTTTTTCTTAAATCTGATACAAATTTCAAAATACAGAATACAATAAAATTCACATGAATTATAAATTTACATTCTGGACAAGAAAACCAATGGAAGGCGATATAGAATTCTTGAACAGCCTACACATTTGAATGAAAAAGCAATTCCTTCTAAAAAAAACGTTTCCACGTCTGTATCGTTTTCTCAATTCAATAATCCTGCAAGTAGTTTATAATTGTCACTTGATGTCTCTGAATGAGTACCTTATCAATGTCAATGTAACAGCTGAAACATTAACAACAGATTGATAACTGGCTGTTAAAGACCTTATTTGAAGCCAACAAATGTTTGGTATTTACTAGAATCCCACCAGAAAACATTCTTGAATCATAATACAAGAAATGAGATATGTGAGAGATGTGCAAACCTTATTTTTAAATGAACAAACTCGAATATTTTCAAAGCATTTCAATCTTACGGTCAAAATGAACAGGTGAATGGAAAAATAAAAACAAGCTTCTGACAATTCATAAACTGAACAACAATTACATATTCACTTTGATCAAAGGACAGAGTAATATTTAGATGAATCACAACATTTAGTTACATAGTAGGTAACCAGCTGACTGACAAGTAATAGGTGGGAGCATTTGTTAGTTTCCTGAAGAAGATATCAACTTTATTTCCAATTTATAGCACGGCAGAAAAATGTTTAATGTGTATCAATTGTTTGAACTTGCCCCTTTGCAACAAAATAAAGGATCAATCTCATCGTAATTTTTAATTCTGCAACATTTTCAAATATTCTCCAGGAACTTATAAACAATAGAATTAGAGACAGGTATCCCCAATATCTGAAAGTAAGGTTATTATGAAACCTTACATAAGCTGAAAAGGCGTAAATCGAAGAAGCTTTAATCTTTTTCCTTTTTTTTCGTAAAAGTGAAAATCCTCTTCAGATTTCTTTCAGTTAGAGAAAGCATGGACAGATGTAAGTCTTTAGTAAAAGCAAAGTGACGAAAGCAAACTTTCCAAAAGTGGGGGATACGTGTACACATATTCCTTGGTAACCTGACACAAATAAGTATCAGATTC
>NW_025158344.1:0-1494 GCF_004010195.1 Chiloscyllium plagiosum
TTAGACAGTAATTGAACACGTTCATTGATGGTCCTTAGAGTGAATATCTGGATTCAGAGTTTCAACAGGAACAAAAATACTGGCAAGAAGTGTAGACTATATGAACTCACAATAATACAGTCATAACTGATTTATAAAAAAAAACAAAATCTTGTCAGTAACACTTACCAGGAACACCAACGATAGCCAGGAAGGGATAATAAAAGTATTGAATAATGAGAAGAGCGTAATAGATCAGCGATTATAATGACAACCAATCAAATGCAGACGGATACCAAACATAATTGGATAGGCTCCTGTCTATTGTTGGTATATTCCTGTCTAATGTTCTCAGATTCTGATCCATTGTTGGAACATTCCAGTCTAATGTTCTCAGATTCTGATCTCTCCTCCCCCTCTCTCTGGATCTGTTGATTCCTGTCAGTGCTGTCAATGATGCCCCCACTCATGTTATGGGTTGACACATTGAACGGCGCCCATTTATCATTAAAAGATGGAAACCCTCCACTGGGATAATTAGAATCCATGGAGACTGGCATTAATCACAGTCACTGTACAAATAGGCCCAGTTTACCAGTTCCATACATCACTTTTCATTTACTGGTTTTGGATTGAATGGATGACGGTTGCTGAGAGATGGACCATAAATCTTTCAATCTTTTTAATCTTATTTTCCTTGTATATGAGAGTATTACCAGAGCACTGCAGGGGTCTATACATGTTCCACTCTGTTTATGAAAGGAGGCAGTTATAAAATAACAGATAGGCTGCATTAAAAAAAGTCGGGTGGGTAAGTTTGTAGATCCCTGAACCCAAAGTATGGTACTTATTGACTAGCGTGAGGCTACTCCTGGTTTTAATGCCCTGTTATCAAATCCTTTCATAACCCGAGACAGAACATTGAGACTGCTGCTCAGCAACATACCGAAGCAATTCTGTCCCTATGGACCCCTTACAAAGGGATAAGAGAAGGCCATTCAACCCATATTAGCCTGTTGTTACCTGAAAAGCTGGAAAGCTGCAATAATGGCACGTTTTGCCAAAAGAATAATTCAAAACAAAGAGATATGTCGCTGCAGCTGTATGAAGTGTTACTGAGAGGATACCTGGAGTACATCGTGTTGTCTGTGTTTCTGTAACTGAGAAGGGATGGACCTCCATTAGATACAGTTTATCGGCTGCTGGTAATCCACGGGTTGCTGTGTCATTTGATGTCTCGGGTCTGTTACAAAGGGACAGGAGGAGGCTATGAAGCCTCTCGAGTGTGTTATAGAGGAAACAGAGGAGGCCATTAAGCCTCTTGAGACTATTTCAGAGGGAGGGGAGGAGGCCATTCAGCCTCCCGACCCTATTATAAAGGAATAGGAGGAGGTCATTCAGCTTCTCCAGTCTATTACAGAGGGCCCCTGGAAGCCCATTCAGCCTCTCGAACCTGTTACAGAGGGGCAGGAAGTGTTTATTTAACTTTCAAGTCTGTTACGCATAAATAATAGT
>NW_025158345.1:0-1494 GCF_004010195.1 Chiloscyllium plagiosum
CAGAAGGCGAAATAATGAGACATATATCTCAGAGCAGGACCCCACAATTGCCACCCTAGCTTCCTGAAATGAGCTGGGATACACTTGAATAGATCCGGTGTATTTATCTACGATTATGCATTTTAAGACCTCCAACAGTTGCTTATCTGTAATGTGGTCTCGTTTCAAAAAGTCACTATGTCTTGTTTCCACAAGTTCTCTCGCGTTCCTGTCTTTCTCCGCAGTAAATACTGACGCGAAATATTAATGTGGGATCTCCACTATTCATCAGGAACAGGCTGTTAGGCAGCGCAGTTGGGGAAGGTCGAGCCCTTGTGAGGAGTGTGAACCTATCTTGAACTTTCGCTTATGGGCTGTGTTGTTGAACTGTCAAATGTGTTTCTTTGTTTTTCCACTTTTATATGAAGGGCTGTAATGTTTCACATTTTAACTTTATCTTCTTTATTTTTCTGCTTTGTACCAACATTCTGTACCTGGAGACGGGGTATCTTTGTACGTAAGATTGCGTCACATGTGGTAAAATGTAAAATGTTCATTGTACTAATGTAAAAATAAACCTAATAAACATAATTCCTCATGGTTCCACACATAAATGGCTCTTTGATTTTTAAGGAGCCCTATTCTCTCCCTCGTTTCTCTTTTGCCCTTAATATACTTGCAGGATCTGCATAGCGCCTGGTGCTGTAGATATATGAAGTCCGAGTTTATAGATCACTTCACTGCCTTGATCTGCTTCGCTCCCGTGCCGGACAATGAGCAAACCAGGAAGACGAGACAGGGCCAAAGGGAGGAGGGGAGCGAGAGGGTCCGGGTCGGAGGCAGGGAGGATGCAAGACCTGGACGGATGGAGGGCAGGAGCGAGACAAGAGAAAGGAAGTAAGTGTTTGAGTGTTGTGAACCGGCAGTGAAGAGTTTTGTGAATTAAGACAAACACCCAGGAAAGCTCAACACGCCTCATAGTCTATTAAAATATAGTTGACAAAGAACCCCAAAAGTCCACGATTTCAAGAAAATAATAACAATTTATTCTACAAATCTAAACGTGAATATTTATCAACAAATATTCACATCTCAAATCCCTCCTTTCCCATAACTGTCTATTATCTGCCTCCAACTCGAAAGCAATATGTTATTCCAATAACACATTTACCAAAATTATGTCAACTTACTTTTGCAACCATCCTTTGGCAGCGGTCGTCTTCAGAGAAGATGGGAAAACAGGGGGAGGCTTGGCATTCTTAGCCAAGGACAGCGTTACCGTGGCAGAAAGGGCGTCCCATAACTCGACTGATGAGATAGAATTGGCTGCGTTTAAGACAATAAAGGAGAGGTCACCCTTTTCGGAGTTTTCTGTCGGTCTTCGAGAGTGACAGAGATGTGGAGGAAAACATAGAAAAGCAAAATCTGGACTAGAGCGATAGTAAAAGAGCAGTTATTATGGGAGACTTTAACTTTCCAAATATTAACTGGAAATACGATAGTTCGAGTACTTTA
>NW_025158346.1:0-1494 GCF_004010195.1 Chiloscyllium plagiosum
GCTGTACAAAGCTCTGTTACGGCCACATTTGGAATATTGTGAACAGTTCTGGTCACTGCATTATAATAAGAAAGATGAAGCTTTGGAAAGAGTGCAGAGGAGATTTTCCAGAATGTTGCCTGATATGGAAGGAATATCTTACAAGGAAAAACTGAGGGCCTTGAGGTTGTTCTCGTTAGAGAGAAAAAGATTGAGAGGTGACTTAATGGAGACATACAAGATAATCAGAGGGTTAGAAAGTGTGGAAAGGGAGAGCCTTTTTCCAAGTATGGAGACGGCAAACACGAGGGGACACAACTTTAAAGTGAGGGGAGATAGGTATAAGACAGATGTCAGAGGTGGCTTCTTTACTCAGAGAGTAATTAGGGTATGGAATGCTTTGCCTGCAATGGTAGTAGATTCACCAAGATTAAGTGCATTTAAATCGTCATTGGAGAGGCATATGGACGTACATGGGATAGTGCAGATAGGATGGGCTTCAGATTAGTATGACAGAGCGGCGCAACATCGAGGGCCGAAGGGCCTGTACTGCGCTGTAATGTTCTATGTTCTATATGCTACAGTTCCACATCAGCAATGTCATCTGCATTCGCCTGACGTTCAATCAGTTTAAAACAAGAACGGAGGGGGCGTCAGGAAAACGGAAGGGGAATAGTGGTTTGTGAGAGTTAACTACATGCCTCGTGGAGCCAGGTTCAATGTAGAAACTGAAATCGGTTTTCCTGTTTACCTTGGTATACTGATCACTCCGGATCAATTACCCAATATTGTCTGCCATTTGTGTGTTGTTCTTTGTACATTTCACCTCGGTTCAGTGATCTGGGAGGACCTCGCTTTTTTTAAATTTGGCATATTTTACTCAGGTCGGTTTTGCAGCTTCATATTAAGGCCAACAATTTTAGGAACAGATAGACACCATTCAGACCATCAAGTCTGTTCCGCCATTGAATGTTTTCATATCTGATCTGATAGCCTTGAACTGCACTTCCTTGCCTTTCCCCATAACGCTTGATGTCTTTGCTGCTTGAAGATCTGCCGATCTCAGCCTCATTACACCTAATGACACTTCCTCAACAGCCTTCTGCTGCAAGAAAGTCCACTGATACAGAACTATCTGAGATAATAAATGCTTCTTCATCTCTATTTTAATTGTGAGGTCCGCATTCTAATACGAAGTTAAAAATCACACAATGCCAGGTCATAGTCCAACAGGTTTAAAGGAAGCAATAGCTTTTGGAGAGCTGCCCCTTCATCAGGTGGCTGTGGAGTACACAGTGGTAAGACACAGAATTTATAGCGAAAGGTTACAGTGCAATGTCACTGAAATTATACTTTGAAAAATACCTTGATCGTTTGTTAAGTCTTCCATCTGTTAGAATCTCTATGTTAGGATCACTTTTCTTATGTAAATCGAAAAACTTTCTTTTAACAGTTACATTCTCAGGTGAACTTTACCAATTCGTGTCATCACAGATAAATGGTTGACAGTGTTAG
>NW_025158347.1:0-1494 GCF_004010195.1 Chiloscyllium plagiosum
CGCCCCGCCCTCAACCCCGTGCAACATGGCCCCGCCTCCCTCGCCCCCTCTCCAGGGCAGCCGGACTGTACAACAACAACATGACTGCTACTGCTGCTGCTGCCTTTGTGTGGTAAGTCGCCAACTTGCGCGTGTGTGCATATACGCACAGACATACCCCACACACACCCAAAGCCACAGCCATACACACAACATTTCACTGCAACTTTTTGACAGGTTCCACGTTTGGTCTGTACTGGACAATGTTAGAATGATTATCTGGGGATGGGGCAGGTTTGGGGGGGTTTAGGGTACACTCCTCTGCAGAACTCCAGGGCAAGTGTGGCGAGAGAGAGAGTGAGGGCGGGAGGTCAGTCATTTGGAGAGGGAGCTTGTTTAATCACTGTAAACAAAGACACGATCACTGTTGGAAACATGTCTTTGATGTAATGCTTCTGTCAGGACCTCAAGATCTCCTTCGGATAATTGGTATTCGGATAATCGAGCATCCTCTGTACAGGGCAAAGGTGGAGCCTGTCAAAAAGTTGCAGTAAAAAGTTGTGTGCGCGCACTGTTTGGAGACTCACCTTCAAAGGCAGCAGCAGTCTTATTGTTGGTGTCCAGTCCAGCTGCCCCACAGGAAATGGGGGGAGGGAGGTGCATGCATGTGGAGTGCTGCTGCCTCATCTCTTGAACCGGGAGCAGACTTAACAGAAAATTCTGAGCCCCAGATTTATCCAAACGAAATAGTGCTCACCCATCTCATTTGGATAATCGAGGTTCCTCTGCGTATAGTGTTCAGGAAATGACTGGCTTGTGGCTTTAAGTTGAGTAAAAAGGTGATGAATTTGTCTAATTCTGCTTCTGTGAACCCAACATCTTCATGTACCAGCTTAAATAAAGATGTTATTGCTGCATGTGTGTATCATTTACTAAATGAGTTGATGAGAATGGGAAAGGAGCCCCTGAAACGCCAAAAAGAAAGCCCTCAAGGTAGGGTGAATGGAAATACAATTTGACTCCTGCTATTAAATCACAAATTATTCATTCATACGAGAATCATTATTTCTGATTGAGGGATAGCTTTGCCCATGCATTTTCTGAAATAGTGAACAAATATGCTTGCATCCTATGTGGTCAGGTCTGTGCATTCACAACATACATTGTAGCTTTTCTTTGTCTAATAGCAAAGCGGGATGTTAAAACAGGAGGTGAGGTGATACTTACTGCTTGTTTATGGCTTTTTAAGCAGCTTTTGGGTAATGTTATGCTTGGAGGGCAGGAAGCAAAGATCCTACATTGTTTTCTTGTTTATCTGCCCCTTATCTTGTTTAATTTTTTTGCTGAATTCTTGCTGGATTTTAAGATGGCTTCTCTTGAATACAAAAGTGATTAAGTTAATACTTCCAGAGATTTCAAACAATTACCAGGACTAAAATAAACTCATTACCTCAATCACTGTGACCACACTTTCATCCTGTGAACATTAGAACATAGAACATAGAACAATACAGC
>NW_025158348.1:0-1494 GCF_004010195.1 Chiloscyllium plagiosum
TTTCAATTCAATCCTATTTCATTAAAATTAAAAGTAACTTTGAACATTCATGCATTCTGGGTGTGATATGTGAGTGTGACTGAAGGAAGGAATGTTGAAGATGGAAGATTGATTGTGTGTAATCATTCGGTCTGCCTTGGATATTGAAATAATGCCAGAGGTTTAACAGACCATAAACATGCTTCTCTGCTCACACATGGAGAAACAGATCCTGTCACTACAGATCAGTCATTGCAATATCAGTAAAACATTGAGAGAACATCTTTCATCCATGATCTGATGGCAAAATGTGCCTGAGACAATGTGGTTTTATAACAAACAAATCGCATGGATATGTTAACGGGGAATTGTACGTGACAAACACAATTCAGATTGTTATTCCAGAATCAGAGAGGGCAGGTGCGGGTCATGTTGTTGATGTTATCGATGCTAAAGAACTGTGATGAAGTATCGTTTACTGGACTTTATTTACATTGTGATTATGACATTAGGGAAAAGAGAGAGGATGGCAAGGGCTCGGGGACATGACTGTTCAGTCTGGGCGGAGGGACAGTGATGTTCCCCAATCACTAGCTTTGAAATGTTACTCTTTATAACTCATATGAAGAACAGATTCAAGGGTACATCTACAATGAGGAATTAGCAGAAACAATATTAATGAAATGCATTTATGCAATACAAAATACAGTGAAAAGTGATTTTCTGTACAGACGGAAATATGCATATTACAAAGAGATACGGTTGTTAAAATGCAATCCTGATATGGAGCTATATAAATTGAAATGTGGATTACAAATCTATGGAAGTGGTGTGTGATATTTATCAATCATTATTTGATCCACAGCTGAGATCCTGATTTCCCTTCCGTCAGTGTAATAGAAAAGAAACAAACTTAACATTTTCTGGGAAACCTGAAAGAGAATGCTATGCTAATTCTGAAACTTTTCTGAACGTTGCAAACACTTTGCTGAATTCTGCAGTCGAAGAAACAGCTTGACTTTGCTGAACTTTGTATACATTCAACCTGGCCTGGCGAGCAGGCGAATTCAGCAGAAAAGCAAAGGAAAACATAAAGACAGTTATGTCCACGGCAAGGGAGTGAGAAAATAAGAACTTGAATGTTTCCCAGCCCATGTCGTTGAGCGTGTGATAAGAAGAGCATAAAAGGAATATGTTAATTATGTTCAGGGCCCTTACACAAGGTGTGTTTGCCAAGTGTATTGGCTCCCTGCAGTGGTTAAAAATAAAGCTTTCCCTTTGCTCTTGCTCACATCTGAGTCCAGTCGGATTAATCTCCACGACAGTCAGCGATCCATCTGACTGAGATTCTCTGGACCAGTCTCTCACACAGTGGGGGGTTATTATCATTCCCTGCTGTTCTTAGCATAGTCTATTTTCTTAAAAATCCACCTTCTCCATGGTACTAATCTATTTACCGAATGGGTTTTGTTAGCTGTCAGGAACCTGGCTCTGTGACATTATTGGGAATAAGTG
>NW_025158349.1:0-1494 GCF_004010195.1 Chiloscyllium plagiosum
TCGTCCTGGTGTACCTCTCCTGTACATTGTGGCTCTGGTGTATCTCTCCCACATATTGTGGCCCTGGTGTACCTCTCCTGTACATTGTGGCCCTGGTGTAACTCTCCTGTACATTGTGATCCTGGTGTATCTCTCCCACATATTGTGGCCCTGGTGTTCCTCTCCTGTATATTGTGGCCCTGGTGTACCTCTCCTGTATATTGTGGCCCTGGTGTACCTCTCCCACACATTGTGGTCCCGGTGTACACCACCCACATATTGTGGCCCTGGTGTACCTCTTCCATATATTGTGGGCCCGGTGTACCTCTCCTGTACAATGTGGCCTTGGTTTAACTCTCCTGTAATGGTGGCCCTAGTGTACCACTCCTGTACATTGTGGCCCTGGTGTACCTCTCCCACACATTGTGGCCCTGGTATACCTCTCCCACACATTGTGGCCCTGGTGTACCTCTCCAATACATTGTGGCCCTGGTGCACGTATCCCACATGTTGTGGTCCTGGTATACGTGTCGCACACATTGTGGTCCTGGTGTACCTCTCCTATACATTGTAGCCCTGGTGTACCTCTTCTGTTTATTGTGGCCCTGGTGTTCCTCTCCTGTACATTGTGGCCCTGGTGTACCTCTCCAATACATTGTGGCCCTGGTGCACGTATTCCACACGTTGTGGTCCTGGTGTATGTGTCCCACACATTGTGGTCCTGGTGTACCTCTCCTATACATTGTAGCCGTGGTGTACCTCTTCTGTTTATTGTGGCCCTGGTGTTCCTCTCCTGTACATTGTGGCCCTGGCGTACCTCTCCTGTACATTTTGGCCCTGGTGTACCTCTCCTGTACATTGTGATTCTGGTGTATCTCTCCCACACATTGTGGCCCTGGTGTTCCTCTCCTGTACATTGTGGCCCTGGCGTACCTCTCCTATACATTGTGGCCCTGGTGTTCCGCTCCTGTACATTGTGGCCCTGGTGTACCTGTCCTGTACATTGTGGCCCCGGTGTACCTCTCCCACATATTATGGTCCTGGTGTACCTCTCCTATACATTTTGGCGGGGTGTACCTCTCCTGTACATTGTGGCCCTGGTGTACCTCTCCCACATATTGTAGCCCTGGTGTACCTCTCCCACATATTGTGGTGCTGGTGTACCTCTCCTGTACATTGTAGTCCTGGAGTAAATCTACTGTACATTTTGGCCCCGGTGTCCCACACATTGTGGCCCCGGTGTACCTCTCCCACATATTGTGGCCCTGGTGTACCTCTCCCACATATTGTGGTGCTGGTGTACCTCTCCTGTACATTGTGGCCTTGGTGTACGTGTCGCACACCCATTGTGGCCCTGGTGTACCTCTCCTGTACATTGTGGCCCCGGTGTACCTCTCCTGTACATTGTGGTCCTGGTGTATCTCTCCCACATATTGTGGCCCTACTGTACCTCTCCTGTACATTGTGGCCCTGGTGTAACTTTCCTGTACATTGTGATCCTGGTGTATCTCTCCC
>NW_025158350.1:0-1494 GCF_004010195.1 Chiloscyllium plagiosum
GCCTGACCAATGTTCTGTACAGTGGCAACATGACCTCCCAACATCGATCCTCGATGCTCTGACCAACAGAGGAAAGCACACCAAACGCCTTCTTTACTATCCAATCTGCATGCGTTTATACTTTTAAGGAACTGTCAACCTGAACTCCAAGGTCCCTTTGTTCAGCAACACTTCCAAGGAACTTACCATTAAGTGTAAAAGTCCTGCTCTGATTTGTTTTTCCAAAATGCAGCACCTCATATTTATCTACATTAACTTCCATCTGCCATTCCTCAGCCCATTGGCGCATCTGATCAAGGTCCCGTTGTGATCTGAGGTAACCTTCTTTGCTGTCCACTACACCTCAAATTTTGGTGCTATCTACAAACTTGCTAACTATACCTCCTCCGTTTACATACAAATCATTTATATAAATGACAAAAAGTAGCGGACCCAGCATCAATCCTTGTGACACACCATTGGTCACAGGCCTTCAGTCTGAAAAGCAACCTTCCGTCACCACCCTCTGTCTTCTGCCTTCTAGCCAGTTCTGCATCCAAATGGCTAGTTGACCCTGCATGCCATGAGATGAAACCTTGCTCACCAGTCTCCCATGAGGAACCTTGATGAACGCCTTCCTGAAGTCCAGATATATCACGTCCATTGCTCTGCCCTAATCAATCCACTTTGTTACTTCTTCAAAAAACTCAATCATGTTCATGGGACATGATTTCCCAAGCATAAAGCCATGCTGACTATACCTAATCAATTCTTGCCTTTCCAAATACATGTAAATCCTGCCTCTTAGGATTCTCTCCAAAAACTTGCCCATCACGGATGTCAGGTTCACTGGTCCATAGTTCCCTGGCTTTTCCTTACCACCTTTCTTAAATAGTGGCACCACATTAGCCACCCTCTGGCCTTCTGTCACCTCACCTGTGACTATTAATGATACAAATATCTCAGTAAGAGGCCCAGCAATCACTTCCCCAGTTTCCCATAGACTTCTAGGGTACTCCTGATCAGGTCCTTGGGACTTATCCACTTTTATGCATATCAAGATATCCAGCAATTTCTCATCTGTAATATGTGCATTTTTTCAACATGTCACCATCTACTTTCTCACATTCTATATATTGCATGCCCTTCTTCACAGTAAACACTGGTGCACAATATCCGTTCAGTATCCCGCAACCCCCGTCCCATCTACTGCAGCTCCACATAAAGGCTGCCTTGCTGATCTTTCCGGGGCGGTATTCTCTCCCTTGTTATCCTTTTGTCCTTAATGTATTTATAAAATCCCTTTGGATTATCCATGACTCTATTTGCCAAAGCTATCTCATGTCCCCTTTTTGCCCTCATGATATCCCTCTTAAGTATGCTCATACTGCCTTTATACTCTAAGGATTCACTCGATCTCTCTGCCGATACCTGATATGTGCATCCTTCTTTATCTTAACCAATATCCCATTTTCTCTAGTCATCCAGCATTCCCCAACCTACCAGCCTTTCCTT
>NW_025158351.1:0-1494 GCF_004010195.1 Chiloscyllium plagiosum
TCCATTCTGGTTAGCAAATACTGGTTCCCACTTCTGGTTTTAATGAAGAGACCAACATAATCATTTATAATCCATGTAAAATATTCTTGAAAAGCGAGTGTTGACAACAAAGGCACTGGTTTTATCACTACCTATGTTTTTTCTACCATCTGAAATGTCTGAAAGGTGCAGCAAAATTCAACCACACCTTTCTGTAATCCAGGCCAATAAAAAAGCTTCTGTATCTTAGCCTGAATGTTCCTCACTCCTGGATCAACTCCGACAGGTAATTTGTGTACTACCTGCAATACTTCCGGTCTGTACTCTGCCAACAACACAATCTGGTGAACTTGCACCCATTTCTCATTTGCACTACCCAGTCAAGGTCTCCATGTCTGCCTTGATTTTATCCTTAAGGTAATACCATTCTGGAACACACTCTGATTCTGTTTCCAAACAGACTTCATGACATAAATCCTTTACTATCTCATCCTTTTGTTGTAACTCCATTAATCTTTCAGAACTAAACAACCCACCCTAATCCTCTAACTTGCTGAGCTTTTTCCTTGACCATCTCATCAGAGTGTCAGCTAACTGGACCACAACTCCTTGGTCTATCTCTTTTCCCCTTCTTGTTTCAACTTATGTCGATAGGTTTGTGTCACCAGGCCAGAAAAAATTTTCTTTTAACTCCTCAGTTCCCTGGTTTTCTTTTGGTTTCTCCACTCGAGTACACTAGGCCTCACTCCCAGCTGTGATCCAGTGATATCATTCCCAAGAGTTAACTGGATTCCTGGAATAGCCAATTTTCCCGTCACTCCCACTGTTGCTTCCCCAATCGTGACTGGACTTTCTAACCTTATCTTACACAGGGGAATACCACTCCTCTCTCTATTTATTCTATAGATTATCACACTCTCAGACAATATTTCAGAAGGATTGCAATTTTTTTCATCTCTCACTATTAGAGATGCATTAGTTCTCATATCTCAATTTTTTTTTAAACTTATTCCCCCTGTTCGACCTGAGTAAAACTTACTCACAAAGGTGAAGTCTTTGAAAAGATCAAGCCGGTGACTAGGCTGTACCCTCTCCTTCACCTCCTCGACGTCTCAAGATTTCCTTCATTGCCTTAACTAATCCGACTGGTTTAAATAACACTCTTATCACATTCTTCTTCCCAGTGCCTTTCTGAAACCACTGGCACTGTGACTTTGTGTGTCTCACATTATTGCTGTGAAAGCACTTGAGACCTCTTTTCTATCCTATTGGGTTTCTTTTTTCCACATGTGGTAAACTGTTTCTAGTGTGGTCTACTTTTTGCTT
The DNA here is from genome assembly GCF_004010195.1 of Chiloscyllium plagiosum. Classification (NCBI taxonomy): domain Eukaryota; kingdom Metazoa; phylum Chordata; class Chondrichthyes; order Orectolobiformes; family Hemiscylliidae; genus Chiloscyllium; species Chiloscyllium plagiosum. The sequence goes on from NW_025158351.1 coordinate 1,306, forward strand.
TTCATTGAAGGATTCCCCACTTTCCCAATTTCTATCCCTCATGGAATGAAATTGCTGTCAGAAGCTAGATTTCGAACTGCGGACTAACACTTATTCATTTACCATCTCGTCAGCTCTTCTGGGTGTTTTAAATTTCTGTTCCTCAGCGTGAGCTCGTATCAATTCTGGAAATGCGTTCTTACACTCCTT
>NW_025158352.1:0-1494 GCF_004010195.1 Chiloscyllium plagiosum
AGAGAAAGGCTGCAGTAGTGAGTAGAGTGGATTTTTTCTTGATTATATGTTTTTGGAGATAAGTCTCTTGATTAAACTTAAAATATAGGCCATAGCTAATAATTTAACCTGGGGCAGTGTTTGTCGAGGAATAAGACGGTGTTATTTTCTGGGTCTGTAGATTGTGAAGGAGCAAAAATGGCCTTTGCAGTGATATGTACTTCTTGTCAGATGTGGGAGTTTAAAGAGAGTTTAAGGGTTACTGCGGATTATATCTGCCATAAATGCTGTTGGATGCGAATCTTATCAGATCGAGTGGATCGGTTGGAGAGACAGATAGAAGCGATGAGGAATTTGCAACAGCTACAGTATGTGATGGATGGCAGTTATAGGAAGGGGGGAAAGTCTCAGATACAGTCACATAGATGGGTTAACTCCAGGAAGGGTAAGACAGGTAGGCAGCTAATGCAGGAGCCTTTTGTGGATATACCCGTTTCAAACAGGTATGCTGTTTTGGAAAATGTAGGGGGTGATGGATTCTCAAGGAAGCGTAGCACGAACAGCCAAGTTTCTGGTATTGAGACTGGCTCTAATGCAACGAGGGGTACATCGGCTTCCAAGAGATCAATTGTGTTTGGGGATTCTGTAGTCAGAGGTACAGACAGAGGTTTCTGTGGCCAGCAAAGAAAAGGCAGAATGGTGTGTTGTTTCCCTGGTGCCAGGATCAAGGATGTCTCAGAGAGGGTGCAGAATGTTCTCACAGGGGAGAGGGGCCGGCAGGAGGTCATTGTCCACATTGGAACCAACGACATTGGATGGGAAAAGGTTGAGACTCTGAAGGGAGATTTCAGAGAGTAAGGGAGAAATTTAAAAAGGAGGTCCTCAAGGGTAGTAATATCTGGATTACTCCCAGTGCTACGAGCTAGTGAGGGCAGGAATAGGAGGATAGAGCAGATGAATGCATGGCTGAGGAGCTGGTGTATGGGAGAAAGATTCACATTTTTGGATCATTGGATTGTCTTTTGGGGTCGAAGTGACCTGTACAAGAAGGATGGATTGCACCTAAATTGGAAGGGGACTATACTGGCAGGGAAATTTGCTAGAACTGCTTGGGAGGATTTAAACTTGTAAGGTGAGGGGGATGGGACCCAGGGAGATAGTGAGGAAAGAGATCGATCTGAGATGGGTACAGCTGAGAACAGAAGTGAGTTAAACAGTCAGGGCAGGCAGGGATAAGGTAGGACTAATAAATTAAACTGCATTTATTTCAATGCAAGGGGCCGAACAGGGAAGGCAGATGAACTCATGGCATGGTTAGGAACATGGGACTGGGATATCATAGCAATTACAGAAACATGGCTCTGGGATGGGCAGGACAGGCAGCTGAATGTTCCAACATACAAATGCTACAGGAAGGATAGAAAGGGAGGCAAGACAGGAGGGGGAGTGTCTTTTTTGATAAGAGATAGTATTACAGCTGCGCTGAGGGAGGATATTCCCGGAAATACATCCAGG
>NW_025158353.1:0-1494 GCF_004010195.1 Chiloscyllium plagiosum
CAGTGGGACATGGAGAATAACAGTGGGACATGGGGAATAACAGTGGGATATGGAGAATAACGGTGGGACATGGGGAACAACAGTAGGACATGGAGAATAACTGTAGGAGATGGAGAATAAGAGTGGGACATGGAGAATAACAGTAGGACATGGAGAATAACATTGCGACATGGAGAATAGCAGTGGGAAACGGACAATAACAGTAGGACACGGGGAATAACAGTGGGACATGGAGAATAACCACGCGACATGGAGAATAGCAGTAGGACACGGGGAATAACAGTAGGACACGGGAAATAACAGTAGGACATGGAGAATAACTGAGGGACACGGAAAATAACAGTGGAACACGGGAGTAACAGTGGCACACGGAGAATAACAGTGGGTTACGGGGAATAATAGTGGGACATGGGGAATAACAGCGGGAAACGGGGATAACAGTGGGACACGGAGAATAACAGTAGGACATGGAGAATAACAGTGGGACACGGAGAATAACATTAGGACATGGAGAATAACAGTGGGACACGGAGAATAACATTAGGACATGGGGAATAACAGTTGGACACGGAGAATAACAGGAGGACATGGAGAATAACAGTTGGACACGGAGAATAACAGTGGGACACGGGGAATAACAGTGGGACACGGGGAAAAATTGTGGGACATGAAGAATAACAGTGGGACACGGAGAATAACAGTGGGATACGGAGAATAACAGTGGGACACGGAGAATAACATTGGGACACGGGGAATAACGGTAGGACATGGAGAAGAACAGTGGGACATGGAGAACAACAGTGGAACACGAAGAATAACAGTGGGACACTGAGAATAACAGTCTGGGATGGAGAATAACTGTGTGACATGGAGAATAACAGTGGGAAATGGAGAACAACAGTGGGACATGGAGAATAACAGTGGGACACGGAGAATAACAGTGGGAAACGGAGAATAACAGTGGGACACGGAGAATAACAGTGGGAAATGGAGAATAACAGGAGGACATGGAGAATAACAATGGGACACGGAGATTAACAGTGGGACGCGGAGAATAACAGTAGGACATGCAGAATAACAGTAGGATATGGAGAATAACAGAGGGATATGGAGAATACCAGTGGGACACGGAGAATAACAGTGAGACATAGAGAATAACAGTGGGACACGGAAAATAACAGTGGGACACGGAGAATAACAGTAGGACACGGGGAATAACAGGGGAACACGGGGAATAACAGGGGGACACGGGGAAGAACAGTAGGACACGGAGAATAACAGTGGGACATGGAGAATAACAGTGGGACATGGAGAATAACAGTGGGACACGGGGAATAACAGTATGACACGGAGATTAACAGTGGGACATGGAGAATAAAAGTGGGACACGGAGAATAACAGTAGGACACGGGGAATAACAGTAGAAAACGGAGAATAACAGTGAGACATGGAGAATCACATTGGGACATGGAGAATAACAGAGGAACATGGAGA
>NW_025158354.1:0-1494 GCF_004010195.1 Chiloscyllium plagiosum
CCGAACCATCGAAATTCTTTCCGCTCGGAAATTTCCTGACCTTCTGTCGTTTTCCATCAACACTCTAAGCTTGACTCATCCCACCGGTGATTCATTCGGAGGCTCACTCATGATGGGACCCAGTATGGGGATGAAACTTATGAAAACGGACCTTCCAACTCAGCGAGCAAACTGCATCCATAACATCAACCAGAGTAACAAATCTTCTCACAACCTGACTTATCGCCCAGCTCCAGAAGGGTAAAGTAATATCTCCCAATCATCCTCAGGAAGAAGAAACATGTTCCGAGGTCAAAAAGACATCCATGACTGATAAGGGAGGTCAGGGACAGCATAAAAACCAAAACGCAAAGCATATGATCTACTGAAGATGATTGTTAATCCACAGGTTTAGAAAGTCGTTAAATACGAGCAGAGATGAACTTAAAAATAGTGGAGAAGAGGGATTTGACGGTATACCAGTTAATAGCATAAAAGATGTTTTTATATCTATAACAGTGAAGAGAACGAGGCAAGAACAAATATTGGAATATCAGGTTGGAGAAGCAGTTATGGGAAACAAGGAAATAGCTGAGGAATTAAATAGGTTCCTTGCACTATTCTGCTCGGTGCAAAGCGCCGGCAGACGGCTAGAATCTCGCGAGTCGGGGCAGATTTGAATGTCGTGACGATCACTCAGGTAAAACTGCCGGCAACGCTGGAATGTGTGAAGTTGGATAAATCACCCAGAGGAAAAAAAACATCACAGTGCATTGTTCAAAGGAGATAGCTGAGGAGAGTCTGGAGGCATTGATGGTGATCTTTCTGGAATCACGAGTGTCTGGGCGTCTATCGAGAACTGGCAAATATGATTTACCAACTTAGAGAGAGAGGGAATCGGAAGACACGAAATCATAGATGGCCAGGCAAGCTGAAGCTATAAGTAAGGGTTAGGGAATCATTGGTCTGATAAATGTAGCTATAAATTGCCAAGCAAGCAATTTATGGATGGCATTGAAACTTGTTTGATTAAGCTACAACATAACAAAGTGTTCTTGTTACAATCGCCATTGCGAAAAAAAATCAGATTTGCAAGTGTTGGTTGAATCGAGCTAATTGTTTTAAAACAGACAACATACGTGGCAAACAGAATGTTCCCTATGCATTGCAGTCGGGATTTAGTGAACAGCTTGTGATTAAAAAGACGAAAATAATGTTTACAAAGTGCGATTTATACTGGTATTGCAGAGGTCTCAATATGCAACTATGCAATCCGCGGACAATAATAAATACAAGATACTTGAAAAGATTAAAAACTCTTTCCTCATTTCTTACCAAGTCGAAACACGTCTCCCACGTGAAACAGCAGTTCACGAGATTTTTGTTAATGCAGTCTACTGTCATTGCTGCTCACAATGCAATATCCTTTCCATTAGCAAGACCAAACAGAGACTGCTTTGAGGAGCACTTTCTCTCTGTGGTAGTATCCGTGATATTCTCATTGATTCCGATTTC
>NW_025158355.1:0-1494 GCF_004010195.1 Chiloscyllium plagiosum
TCCCCGGTAACATTCACATCATCATCATCATCAATGACACCTCCCACTGTGGTAACATTCTCTTCCAACACCATCAGAGACCCCTCCGACCCGGGTAACACTCTTTTCATCATCATCAGAGACCCCTCCCAATCTGGTAACACTCTCTTCAGCATCATCAGAGATCCCTCCCATCCCAGTAACACTGTCTTCATCATCATCAGAGACCCCTCACTCCCCGGTAACACTCTCTTCATCATCATCAGAGACCCCTCCTACCCCGATAACACTGTCTTCTTCATCATCAGAGACCCCTCCCACCCTGGTAACACACTCTTCATTATCATCATCAGAGACCCTCTCACCCCGGTAACACTCTCTTCCAACACCATCAGAGACTCCTCCTACCCCGGTAACAATCTCTTCCAACACCATCAGAGACCCCACCTACCCGGGCAACACTCTCTTCAGCATCGTCAGAGACCCCTCACACCCCAGTAACAATCTCTTCCAATACCATTAGAGTCTCCTCCTAACCCGGAAACACTTTCATCTAACATCAGACATGCCTCCCAACCCAGAAACTCTCTCTTCATCATCATCAGAGACTCCTCACACCCCGGTAACTCTCTTCATCATCATCAGAGACCCCTCTCACCTGATAACACTGTCTTAATCATCATCAGAGACTCCTCATACCCCGGTAACACACTCTTCATTATCATCATCAGAGACCCCTCTCACCCCGGTAACACTCTCTTCCAACACCATCAGAGACACCTCCTACCCCGGTAACACTCTCTTCATCATCATTAGAGACCCCTCTCACCCGGTAACACTGTCTTAATCATCATCAGAGACTCCTCATAACCCGGTAACACTCTCTCCAACACCATCAGAGATTCCTCTCACCCCGGTAACACTCTCTTCATCATCATTAGAGACCTCTCTCACCCGGTAACACTGTCTTGTTCATCATCAGAGACCCCTCCCACCCGGTAACACTCTCTTCATCCCAACCCAGAAACTCTCTCTTCATCATCATCAGAGACACCTCCTACCCCGGTAACACTCTCTTCATCATCATTAGAGACCCCTCCCACCCGGTAACACTCTCTTCATCATCTTCAGAGATTCCTCCCAGCCTGGTAACACTCTCTTCATCATCGTCAGAGACCCCTTCCACCCCGATAACACACTCTTCATTATCATCATCAGAGACCCTCTCACCCCGGTAACACTCTCTTCCAACACCATCAGAGACTCCTCCTACCCCGGTAACAATCTCTTCCAACACCATCAGAGACCCCACCTACCCGGGCAACACTCTCTTCATCATCGTCAGAGACCCCTCACACTCCGGTAACACTCTCTTCATCATCATCAGAGAACCCTCCCACCCCGGTAACACTCTCATCATCATCATCATCAGAGAACCCTCCCACCCCGGTAACACTCTCATCATCATCATCATCAGAGACCCCTCCCACCCGGTAACACTGTCTTCATCATCAT
>NW_025158356.1:0-1494 GCF_004010195.1 Chiloscyllium plagiosum
AATGGTGATCAACTGTAATGTGATATGAACCCAAGGTCCCGTTTGAGGCCCTCCTTCTGGATACTGAACTTCGCTATCAGCCTCTGTTTGGCCACTTTTCTCTGCGGCCTGACCCGAAGTCCACTTTGGAGGATGGTCACCCGAAGTTCCGAGGCTGAATATCCTGGAACACTGAACCCTCCTGTTCCCTCCCGGTTGGGGAACCTCAGTGGTTCAGGACATGCAGCCTCGGACCAGCGGAGTGTCAGTGTAAATTAAATAGAACGGGGAGTCATGAGGATTGACAAGCCACTATGAGCTGCACTGAGCACAGACATGTCAAAGTATCAGTAATGAGGGAGCACAAATCAGACTCTCGGATATTCTGCACTGAGGTCAGCACTCACTACTGGGAAGCCAGATCTGATGGAACACCACGCTGTTGGAGAGTCAGTTCTGAAGTATTCCTGCACAGACACATGGGCAATCCAGCATGATTTGCTGAATGACGGTGGGTTAGGTTGGAACACACATGGCAGGGTCAGAAGCAGGAAATTGAGCAAAGGTTGCTCTGCAAAGAGATCCCCAGACATACCAGGACGACCATAAAATGGCCAGACGTTTATATTGATGTCTGTGATTCATGTAGCTATTCCGTGCCCTCACTGACCAATAGACAAGTTGATTAACACATTAATCCCGTGAGAATCCTAACCATCAAACCTGACATTTCAAAACCATTTTCTGGGCATGTCTATCTGAGACAGGGTCGAACCGTCCAGAGTGGGCTGCAATGTGGCCAACAAATGGGAGGAGATTACAGTCGGTTGGAGCAATTCTTGGGTCTCAAGAATTCATTGGACCAAACGTGGCCGATGGTAGAGATGGGGACCTTGAATGTGCAGCCATCTGAGAAACACTGGGAAGAGATAAAGTAATTGTACCGCAGGAGAAAACAACTGTGTGCATCTCGCATTCAACCGCAGCTTTTGAACGTGCGTGAATAACTCTGTGTGTGTGTGTGTGTGTGTGTGTGTGTGTGTCATTCAACCGCCAGCTTTTGACGTGCGTGAATAACTCTGCGTGTGTGTGTGTGTGTGTGTGTGTCCGTTTGCTTTTCTAATAAAAACCTGTTCAAGCATTATTTAAAATGTGGAGAAGAAAACAGTTTTAATGGACGGAGAAGTTATAGACATGCAAGTGTTTTAATTCACTCATGTCACGTGGGCATCACTGGCTATCCAGCATTTATTGCCCAACTTTAGTTTCCACCTAAACAAGGTGGTTTTGAATGCCTTCTTGAACAGTGCAGTCCATGTGCTCGCCATAGACTCACATTACTGTATGGGAGACCGTTCAGAAATGAGACTCAGTGACATGGAAGAAAAGCCGGTTTGGATTGGGGTAGATCACTCAGAAATCGACGACATTACAGACTTGTTTCAAACATCGGCAAAATAACTGAATTTCAAAGCTGAGGTAGAAGTACAGCTCTTGACATGAAGGTCGCAAAAC
>NW_025158357.1:0-1494 GCF_004010195.1 Chiloscyllium plagiosum
CCCTCAGTTTCTTTCTGTCGATTATCCAAATCCCAGACAGTTGTTCATATTTAACCAGATTTCCTTTCAGTGTATTTTCTCTCATGCAACGATTTTCACATTCAACCACCCCAAATGCACGCCACCCACCACACGCATACACACGCACACACTCACATTTTAAACTGGTCTAATGGAGATAGAAATATTTCCCAGCTCTGTGTATTTGATATGTGTATCATTCTCATATGATAGTAAAAGTTTCCAATACCCCCCATGCAGGGCAAATAATCCAGTTTACTGGGCACTAGCATGGTCTGCACAGCTCTCCGTGTTAGTCGGTCATCTTCTCCCAGTTTATGTTGCTTAAAGTGTTCTGTGAAGCCAATATAGAATTTGATTAAACAAACCATTTCAGCTGATCTAAAAACACCTTTTTTCAATATTCTCATTCTTGTAATTTTGCTCTCTAAGAGTCAATCCTCCAGTGAGTCACATTACCCAGTCTTTTTCTCCTTATTTCCACAACATGCTTTCAGTTAATTAACCGTCTGTTTCTGTCTTTAATGTGAATCGTTCTGTCCCACTGTATCTTTCCCTGGCCTTGGTTTTTGGCTCCCTTGTGTATAGAGTGCTGACGTTGTGAAGTTCCAAAACAGTTAAATCGTGTGTCTTGTGCTTTTGTTCACTTCTCGGTGTGTCCCATGTGGTGTTCCATGTACAGGTCTGGCTGTTGTTCACTTCCCGATGTGTTCTATGTGTTGCACCATGGACAGGGGTTTGTGCGTCGGCTTGTTCTTCACTTCCCGGTGTGTCCCTTGTGGTGTTCCATGGACAGGGGATGTGTGTTGGGCTGTTGTTAACTTCCCGATATGTCCCATGTGGTGTTCCATGTTCCGGAGTCAGGGTGTCTGTCGGGCTGTTGATCACTTCCCGGTGTGCTCCGTGTCGGGGCTGGGTGTGTGTGCCTGGCTGCTGTTTACTTCTCGATGTGTCCTGTATGGTATTCCATGTTCCGGGGTTGGATGTTGTTCACTTCCCAGTGTGTACCATGTGGTGCTCCATGTTGGATAGGTTTCAGCTGCTTTGACTCACGTCTTTGAAAGGTGGTCTGTGCCTGTCCACTGAACATCTGACGTCTGTATGTGTTCCTCTGAGTTGAGCGTGTGGCTAGAAACATGAAGAATCCCGTTGAGCATTATTGTAAAGGGCCAGGTATCGAACATCTCTGACAATGCTGTTACTTTTTTAAAAAAGGTTATTATCTCATTTTCTTTGAAGAGAGATGTTAAATGCCGTACTGTCTACTGCAAAAAGCTGAAGTAAATAACTTACGAGGCTTGTAGGTTTTTTAAATTAATAATGATAACAATAACCAGCTCTCACAGACCAGGCTTTCCAGTTTTTCTGAGCTATAACAGTCACCAGGTGCTTGCAGTCGGAGATAGGTTGGATGCTTCAGTAAATGATCTCTCACTGCTGTTCTCTCTGAAATTTGTCTATGCTGTGTCCTCC
>NW_025158358.1:0-1494 GCF_004010195.1 Chiloscyllium plagiosum
GGTTAGTTTGTATTGCTGTTCTCTTTATACTTTCCTTATCAGTTTATCAGTCCTCTTTTGTTGTGTCCAAAAGTTCAATGAATGCATAATATATGACCCTTTGCGAAGGCACTTTCTTCGATCTAATGTAATTTTTAACTTCTTTTGTTCGCCATCGTTGAGTCACCTTTGGCTTTTGCGAATTATTCCTTGGATGGATATATGTATATTACAGACCTTACAGTGCTTTTGTAATTAACAGATAATGTCTGTCTTTCATTTAGTCATTTTAATGTACTTTCCAAATTCACTAAAGCCAACTTTATTCTTGTATCTTAATGGCTTGCACGACTCAGGTATATACCTGTAATATAAGAAAAAAAACTGCTTGCATTCAGACGTCATGTAAAATTCAACATGTTAAGATCACTATTCCCCAACGATGCTCAAGAGCAAAGTATTAGATTTGCTCTTCTGACCACACAACACCAATTCCAAAATTTTCCGATCAACAGCCCAGTGCTCAACATGCTACTAAAGCAACCCGGTTCATACACACTCAACATTAACATTCACTTGGGTAAACATTGGTAGATGTAACTTGAAGCTGCCCATTATTACAGCAGTACCCACAAACATGTATGTCTAATTTCCTGTTTTATAACATAGCCACGATTTGTATTGCAGCTTTCAATTTGATACGTAACTCTCATGAATGTTTGCTTCTCCTTGCTGTTTCTAAGATCACCTCAACAGATTCTGTGGAATCTGAGTGACGTGGGCTTTGGCGAGGTTAATGGTAGATTCAGGCGAGATGTTTGGTGAGGCAAATCTCAACATGGATATTATCTCACCACCTCTTACCCGTTCTTCTCAAGCAGCATTGTAAGATTTTCTCCAGATCACCCGTTATCGTGGTGTAGTGGAGAAGGACAATGATCTTTCAGCAATGCTGTGTATTCCCCAGAGACCTGAGACTGCTCTAACCTGGGTGGGAACCTTATAGCAGGCTGGTAAAGTGCTACTGCTGCTGTACAGGATCTTCGTGAGATCACATCTGGAGTCGTGTGTACAGATGTAATCTCCTCACTGAGGAAAGGATATTGTACATAACTCAAAGATTGTTCCCCCAACTGACTTCTGCAACAAAGGTGTTAATCATCGAATATCTCCAGAGTGGAAGCAGACCATTGGACCCATCGACAACACATTGATACTCCGAAGATCATCCCATCCAATCCCCACCACCCACCCCACCCAATCTTTATAACCTGGCATTTTCCATGACTGATGCGCCTAGCTTCCACATCCCCAGATATTATGGGTAATTTAGCTTGGCCAATCCACCTAACCTGCATATCTTGGGACTGTGGGAGGAAACTGGAGACTGAAATTGAACTAGGATCGCTGGTGCAGTGAGACAGCGGTTCTAACCACTGAGCTACCCAGTGTGGACAACAAAACTTGCCTGCATATTTCAACCCTTGAAAAGTGGCATTTTTGAGCAGGGAGATT
>NW_025158359.1:0-1494 GCF_004010195.1 Chiloscyllium plagiosum
ATGTAGTGTACAAAATGCCATGCAAGGACTGCACTAAACACTAATTAGAACAAACAGGAAGACAGCTAACAATCCGCATACATGAACATCAACTAGCCACGAAACGACACGACCAGCTATCCTTAGTAGCCACACACGCAGACAACAAGCAACACGAATTCGACTGGGACAACACTACTATCATAGGGCAAGCCAGACAGAGAACAGCCAGGGAATTCCTAGAGGCATGGCATTCATCCACAAACTCCATCAACAAACACATCGACCTGGACCCAGTATACCAACCATTACAGCGGACAGCTGAAACTGACAACCGGAAGCGGCAGGGACAGATCACTATAAACACCGGAGGAAACATCAAAGAAGCGCTTCGCAGGAGGCTCCCAAGCACTGATGATGTCGCCTAGCCAGGGGACGAAACGTTTGCAACAAAAACTTCCAGCTCAGCGAACAGAACCACAACAAACAAGGACAATTTATTACAAACTTGCAAGTCCGTGCACCCCGCTAGCCTGGCAAAGAGTGCAAATATATCAGTTATACAATCATTTTTGTACAGTTTGTGTGTTGCAGGCTCACGACTCCCTTTGCCCATTCGTCCTATCACAAGTCAGTTACCTCACTTGTTTTTCAATTCCCTTATCTCTGTACCAAGCCGTTCCTGGATGTCTGCGTTCTTTGTCTTGTTACTATAAGCTTTATTGTGAAAATACCCTTACTTCTTCTTTTGTGGTCAGCTACAACACTCCATAGTTATTTCCTAGCTTAAACTATTTTCTTTAAAACTACTTCTTTAAAAGACCCCCTATATTCATTAAAGTCTTTGTCTTAAGTATACTACATGCTACAATAATTCCATGATCGTTTGTATAATGGCTCACCCCTCACCCATCACCAGAAATTACACTCCACTAGCACTTACAACAATTATATTTCTATATCGCCTGCAGAAAGCTACATTTCTTATGTCCCACACTTCCCCCTTTTTTAAAAAAAATCTAGTTTCTGCACTTACTAAGTCTCCTTTAATCCATTTTCTTATTTTCTGCCCTCTTTCGCCTTTTGGCGATGAGGTTCACAATCTTACATTTTACATTTGTGCTGTTCGTCCTTCGAACGCTAGAAGCATTCTTTGACTTTCTCTTTGTTGCATATCACCTGCTGATTGTAAAAGCATCTGATGATTTACTTAGGTTCCTTCTCCAAGGGATGTCATCATTCGGCTCATTACCCGTTTTAGGACATTGAACCCTACCACCAGACCCACTAATATTAATAATCCATAGATAGCTAGATTGACTAACCACCTTCCACATCCACAGAAATTACACTCCACTAGCACTTACAACAATTACATTTCTATATCGCCTGCAGAAAGTTACATTTCTTATTTCCCACACTATCTCCTCTCCTCCCCTCATTTTGCCTGTGGTGTCTTTCAAATCATCTAAGAAAGTTTTCAAGAAAAAACCTACTGTTTTCCATTGTCCCACT
>NW_025158360.1:0-1494 GCF_004010195.1 Chiloscyllium plagiosum
GCCTGTTCCACAAGGACAGGAGGCCATTCGGTCACCTCCTCGAGCCTGTTCCACAAGGACAGGAGGCCATTCGGTCCCCTCCTCGAGCCTGTTCCACAGGACAGGAGGCCATTCGGTCCCCTCCTCGAGCCTGTTCCACAAGGACAGGAGGCCATTTGGTCCCCTCCTCGAGCCTGTTCCACAAGGACAGGAGGCCATTCGGTCCCCTCCTCGAGCCTGTTGCACAAGGACAGGAGGCCATTCGGTCCCCTCCTCGAGCCTGTTCCACAACGACAGGAGGCCATTCGGTCCCCTCCTCGAGCCTGTTCCACAAGGACAGGAGGCCATTCGGTCCCCTCCTCGAGCCTGTTCCACAAGAACAGGAGGCCATTCAGCCCGCTCCTCGAGCCTGTTCCACAACAACAGGAGGCCATTCGTTCCCCTCCTCGAGCCTGTTCCACAAGAACAGGAGGAGGCCATTCGGTCCCCTCCTTGACCTTCTTACACAGGAACAGGGAGAGGCGATTCAGCCCCCTCCTCAAGCCTATTACAGGGGAACAAGAGGAAGCCATTCAGCCCCCTCCCTCGATGCTGTTTGGAGGAGGTTGGCAGGTAGAATACAAAATCTGAATATTATTTAAACAATGAAGACTGCAGAAATCTACAGCATTGAGGGATTTGGGGTGCATAGAAATGGGAAGATGTTGCTCAAATTATACAAGGTATGAATCAGACCACAGCTGGAAGCCTGCAAGCAGTTTTGGTTAACTTATTGAAGGAATGATATGCTGGCACTGGAGGGAGTCCAGAGAAGGTTCGCTGGGCTGTTACCAGGTATGAAGGGACTTTGCTTAGATTAAATTCCCTACAGTATGGAAACAGGCCCTTTGGCCCAACGTGTCCACACCGACCCTCTGAACAGTAACCTACACAGACCCATATTTACCCCTGACTAATGCACCTGACACTATGGGCAACTTAGCACGGCCAATCCACCCTAACCAGCACATCTTTGTGACAGTGGGAGGAAACCGGAGCACCCGGAGGAAACCCACGCAGACACGGGGAGAACGTGCAAACTCCACACAGTCGCCCGAGGCTGGAATCGAACCCGGGTCCCTGGCGCTGTGAGGCAGCAGTGCTAACCACTGAGCTACTGTGTCACCCTAATGTCTTATGAGGATGGGTCAAGTAGGTTAACCTTGCTTTTCAATGACATCATTGAAACATGCAAGACTCTGAGGGGACTTGATAGGTTAGACGTGGAGAGGTTTGTTTCCCCTTGTAGGAGAGTCTAGGGCCAGACAGCATCATCTCAGAATAAGGGGTGACCCAGTTAAGTCAGAGCCGAGGAGAAATTCCTTCTTTCAGCGGGAAGTGAATCTGTAGAATTCTTTGTTGCAGATTGCTGTCGCAGTTGGGTTGTTATGTCGAGCCATAGCATGGAAACAGACCCTTCGGTCCAACCCGTCCATGCTGACCCAGCTATCCCAACCCAATCTAGTCCCACCTGCC
>NW_025158361.1:0-1494 GCF_004010195.1 Chiloscyllium plagiosum
CCTCTGACAATGCAGCACTCCTTCAGCACTGACTCTCTGACAGTGCAGAACTCCCTTAGTACTGACCATCTGACAATGCAGCACTTCCTTAGTACTGACCCTCTGACAGTGCAGATCTCCCTCGGTACCGACCTTCTGACAGTGCAGAACTCCCTCAGTATTGACCCTCTGACAGTGCAGCACTCCCTCAGTACTGACCCTCTGACAGTGCTGCGCCCCCTCAGCACTGACCCTTTGCCAATTTTACACTCCCTCACTACAGAACCTCTCATAGGGTGGCAATCCCTCAATAGTGCTCCCTCAATACTGACGCTCTGACAATGAGGCGCTCCCTCAGTACTGACCCCTGACAGTGCAGCAGACCCTCAGTACTTACCCTCTGACAGTGCAGCACCCCCTCAGCACTGACCCTTTGACAGTGTTGCACTCCCGCAGTACTGACCCTCTAACAATGCAGCACTTCCTCACTACAGAACCTCTGACAGGGTGGCATTCCCTCAATACTGTTCCTCTGACAATGTAGTACTCCCTCAGTCCTGACGCTCCGATAGTATTGTGCTCCCACAGTAATGACCTTGGAACAGTGCAGCGCTCAATTTTTTCTGACCCTTTGACAGTGCAGCATTCCCTCAGTACTGACGGTTCGGCAGTGTTGCGTGCCCCCAGTACTGATCCTCTGACAGTGCAGGTATCCCTCAATACTGATCCTCCGACAGCAACATTAACTTAGTACTCATTCTACACAGAGTGGTGCTCCCTCAATAATGACCCTCTGACAGTGGAGTGCTCACTGCATAATGACCCTCTGACTGTGCGACACTCTCCCATTACTGACCCTCTGACAGAACAGCACTTCCTCTGTGCTGACACTCTGGCAGTGCAGCACTCTCTCAGTACTGAACCTTTTGCAGCTTAGAGCTCCCTCAGTACTGAACCTCTGACAGTGCAGCACTCCCTCAGTGCTGACCCTCTGATAGTGCAGCAATCCATCAGTCCTGACCCTCCGACATTGCAGCTTTCCCTCAGTACTTACTCTCCGACAGTGCAGCACTTTCTCAGTACAGACACTCTGACAGGGTGGCATTCCCTCAATACTGATCCTCTGACAATTCAGTGCTCCCACAGTATGACCTCACAACATTGCAGCACTCCCTCTGTACTGACCCTCTGACAGTACAACACTCACTCAGTACTGACCCACTGACAGTGCGGTCCTCCCTCATTACTGACCCTCTGACACTGTGGCCTTTCCCGAGAACTGATACTCAGACAGTGCAGCACTGCCGCAGTACTGACCCTCTGACAGTGCAGCATGCCTCAGTGCTGACCCTCTGGCAGTGCAGCATTCCCTCGGTACTGACTCTCTCACAGGATAGTGCTCCCTCAGTACAGACCCTGTGACAGTGGAGTGCTCCCTCAATACTGACCCTCTCATGTTGCAGCACTCCGTCAGTAATGACACACTGACAATGTAGCACTCCTTTGGTAATGATG
>NW_025158362.1:0-1494 GCF_004010195.1 Chiloscyllium plagiosum
TAGCGTTTCATATAGATGCTGTTATAGACACTGTTATAGATGCTGATAGAGACACTGATTTGAATGCTTTTGTAGACACTGATACAGATGCTGTAATAGTACACACACTGATACAGATGCTGTTGTACAAACTGATCTAGATGCGGTTACAGATACTGATACAGTTGCTGTTACAGACACTGATATAGATGCTGTTATAGACACTGACGTAGATGCTGTTATTGACACTGATACAGATACTGTTATAGACGCTGATATAGATGCTGTTAAAGTCACTGATATAGATGCTGTCATACACACTGATATAGATGTTGTTATAGTCACTGATATAGATGCTGTTATAGTCACTCATATTGATGCTGTTATAGACACGGATACAGAAGCTGTTATACACCCTGATATAGATACTGTAAGAGACACTGGTATAGATGCTGTTATAGAAACTGATACAGATGCTGTTATAGACACTGATATAGATGCTGTTATAGACACTGATATATATGTTGTTATACACACTGGTATAGATTCTGTAAGAGACACTGGGAAAGATGCTGTTATAGAAACTGATACAGATGCTGTTATAGACACTGATATAAATGCTGTTGAAGACAGTGATATAGATGCTGTTATCAACACTGATACAGATGCTGTTACAGATAGTGATATAGATGCTGTTATAGACACTGATAGAGATGCTGTTATAGACACTGATATAGATACTGTTATAAATACTGAAATTGATGCTGTTAGACACACTGATATAGATGCTGATATATACACTGATATAAATGCTGTTACACACACTGATACAGATGCTGTTATAGACACTGATATAGATGCAGATATATACACAGATATAAATGCTGTTACACACATTGATATAGATACTGTTATAGACACTGATAGAGATGCTGTTATAGATACTGATATAGATGCTGTTCTTGTCAATGATCAAGATGCTGTTATACACACTGATATAGATTCTGTTATAGTCACTGATAGAGATGCTGTTAAAGAGACTGATATAGTTGGTGTTATAGACACCGATAAAGATGCTGTTATACACAATGACAGGGATGTTTTTAAAGACACTGATATCGGTGTGGTTCTAGACACTGATATAGATGCTGTTATAGCCTTTCATATAGATGCTGTTATAGACACTGATATAGATGATGTTAAAGTCAATGATATAGATGCTGTTGTAGACACTGATATAGATGCTGTTATAGACACTGATATAAATGCTGTAACAGACACTGATACAGATGCTGTTGTAATCACTGATCTAGATGCTGTTACAGATACTGATACAGATGCTGTTACAGAAACTGATATAGACGCTGTTATAGACACTGATATAGATGCTGTTATAGACACTGATTTGGATGCTGTTATAGACATTGATACAGATGCTGTTATAGTCACTGACATATATGCTTTTAGAGACACAGACATCGATGCAGTTACAGACACTGATATAGATGCTGTTAT
>NW_025158363.1:0-1494 GCF_004010195.1 Chiloscyllium plagiosum
ATTCGCTGTTATTAGCGATTGTCAGTTAATTGCAATAAGTTAACAATTTTTTTTCAACTTCTGAAATAAGGGTTGAACACAGAAATAAGAGGGAGAAGTAAAATTGTGAGCCAATATAATAAATTACCCTCGGTAAACCACAGTTGAATAAGGGATTTAAGCATATTGTTATTTCCTGGATGTTAACTTCTTTCTAAGTAATTAATTAAGTAACTCGAGACAAAATGCATTTTAGGACATGTTTGTCAGATGGAAAATGTGTTCTGTTAATTGGGAAGTCATAGCCCCTGCTCGTGTCCGAGATGGACACTGGGTCATGGAGCTCAGACAATGACTAGAGACACTATGGGGCATCTGTGACGCTGAGATTAAGTGGAAAGCACACACACACACAGAGCAGATCACCCTGCAGACATGACGGCCTGGAAGAAGGAAGGGTCTGGGGGACTAGGCAATCGGAGAGAAACAGTCAGGGAATACAAGCATATCCTGGTGCCTCCCTCCCAATTCAGTTTCCCAGTTTGGAAGCTGATGAAGGTGCTGGCTGCTCAGGGGAGGGCAGATAGAGCCATGTCTGTGGCCCCACAAGCAGCCTGACTGCACAGGAGGGGAGGGAGAAGGAAGGAGGGGCGATAGTCACAGGGGAGACAGGGAAGTGAAGAAGGTGTCAGCGTGTCTGTAATTCCAGGATAGTGGGGTTACGAATGTCACTGTGTCTGCAGAACATTCATCTGGGGGACAGTGAGCAGTGAAAGGTCATGCCCATGTTGGTAGGAATGACCTGGGTAGGAAGGGTGAAGTGGTCTGGGAATCAGAATTTAGGGAGCTGGGTGGATGTTTAGCAAACCGGCCCACAAATGTAGCAATCCCTGGAATACTCCCAGTGCCTTGTCCAAGTGAGAACAGACCTCAGAGTTTTAGGTAGATGAGAGGGTGACGGGAACGATGGTGCAGCACGAAGGGCTTCAGATTCCTGGGACATTGGAACTGGTTCTGGGGAAGACAGCAACTGTACAAGCCGGGTGGGCTAACGTGACAGAGCTGTGACTGAATTTCTTACGGGGTTTTTTTGGGAGGGATTGGAAATAACTTGGTGTGTGCTTAGATCCAAAAATAAATAGTAGAGGAGAGTACCAGGATTCTCAAAATAATGGGAGATACAGTTGGTACTAATTTACAACAACTCGATTAACAGTGGAAGATGGAGTGAGAAAGAAAGCCTTAATCTGAGGTCCTCTGCATGGACCTGAATACTGGGAGTGTGCGGAGTTACAGAAGCAGTTTGGTGTGTGGAAATCTGATGTACTGATCACCGAGAGCTGGCTCATTGAATGGCAATACAGGATGTTAAATATTGCTGGGTATAAAATATCCAAAATGATAGAAGGGAAGGGAAAGGATGAAGGTAGAAGTATTGGTTTAGATTAGCATTAGTTAAGACTCCAAGAGAAAGAGGATCCGTCCAAAGACAGAATGAATTTGGCTGGAGCTACA
>NW_025158364.1:0-1494 GCF_004010195.1 Chiloscyllium plagiosum
ATGATGGAGATCTCAAATAACATAGCAGAAATGATGGGAAAGTAGGGTTTAGTGAGAAGGAGGAACAACCAAATCTGCCTTAGTAGAGAAATGGTGTTGGATGGGATTGAGGGCTGATAATCCACAGTGCCTGATAACCCAAATCCCAGAGTACATCAGTGGTCAACTTCTGAGGTTCTTCAGACTCTGGAACAGTCCCTGCAGATTGAAGGGCAGCTAATGTAACCTTACTATTTAAAAAAGGAGGTAGAGAGAAACCAGGAAATTATAGATCAGCGAGTCTGAAATCGGTACTGGGGAAGATGCTAGAGTCCATTTTCAAGGATTTTATAACGATGCACTTAGAAAACAGTGATAGAACCAGACACAGTCAGCCTGGATTTACAAAGGGAAAATCATGAAGCAGTTGGTTAGCTCTCTGAGCTGTTGGGCTACTGTGCAGATGTTTCATTACCATGCTGGGTAACATCATCATCAATGTGACCTCCATGAAGCGCTGTTGTTCTGTCCCTTTTGCTTTTTTTTAATGCACGATAACCCTAGCATTTCAGCAAGCTAACCAACTACCTCATCCCCAACCTGAGCTACAGATCTTCATGAAAACCTTAAGGGAAAATCATATTGATTAATCTAGTTTCATTGAGGACGCAACTAGTATAATTGATCAGAGGAGCCAGAGGCTGTGGCTTGTTTGGATTCTTAGAAGGCTTTCCACAAAGTTCCACATGAGTATTCAATGTGTGAAATTAAAGCCATAAGGTTGGGGATAGGGTATTGCGATGGATAGAAAATTGGTTCGCAGGCAGGAAACAAAGACTGGGAATAAATGGGTCTTTTTCCAAATCATTAGATTCCCTACAGTGTGGAAACAGGCTCTTCGGCCCAACAAGTCCACACTAACTGTGTGAAGAATAACCCGCCCAGATCCATTTCCCCTCTGACTAATGCACTTAAACTATGGGCAATTTAGCATGGTCAATTCACTGCACATCTTTGGACTGTGTGAGGAAACCAGAGCACCCAGAGGAAACCCATGCAGACACAGGAAGAACGTGCAAACTCCACACAGACAGTCACCCGAGGCTGGAATCAAACCCAGGTCCCTGGCGCTGTGAGGCAGCAGTGCTAACCACTGAACCACCAGGCCACCCATTCTAAATATTAAAGGGCAGGTGATAGGCAATGACGAGTAGTGTACTGCAGAGATCGGTACCAGGAACCCCAGCTAGCCACAGTATCTGTTAATGATTTAGTGAACTGTGACAAGTTGACAGCGGCGTTGCAGCACAGTTTGGACAGGCTGGATGAGTGGCCAAATATGTGGTAAACATAATATAATGTGGATAAATGATATAGACTCTGGGAGCAAAAACAGGAAGGCAGATTATTTAAATTGCTGTAAATGTTCAATAAGATCTGGGTGTCCTTGCGCGCCAGTCGCTGAAAGTAAGGGTGCAGGTCCAGCAGGCAGTGAAGACAGCAAATTGTATGTTG
>NW_025158365.1:0-1494 GCF_004010195.1 Chiloscyllium plagiosum
CATTAGTGTCAATGTGTCGGATTCTGACAGAAGGGGAAGATGACTGGATTGTCCCTTCTCTGTCGGCCATTTCAGCATTTGTTCTCCATCAGTTCCATTTACAGAGGAGCTTCTAGGATTTTGAAACTTGAGATTGGGTATTTGTTTTGTTTCCTTGCCATTCGCTGGAGCTGCAGCAATTGTGCAGCTGGGTTTGGTAAATACAAAGTAGTAAGAACACACTATTTCAGATTCCACTTCTGTCGTGACCATGGTATACTCAGGGGATTTATGGAAGGGATTCTTGCACTTGCATGTCAGGAATCAAATCCACATCTTAGCCTCACAGCAACTCATCATCAGTTTGGTAAAGCCGAAAGGCCTTGCTGTCGAGCCAAACAGGATTCCAACCTACAAACTCCTGACCCTTAGACAGTTGCATTACCCATTGCGCCACTTGCCAGGACATTTCGGCATGTATCCAGGCTGCAAAGCAGTGTTGTTAACACGAATATGAACAACAACGTTCATGTTCACAAGTTGAATAACCAGCAAAGATAATCACCGTCACTGCTTCACATCAATGGCCCCCACTTTTTGAAGCAACAGACACAAAGGAAATACGTCTGCCCCCATGAAGCTGACATTCACCAGATATCTGCGCTAGCATTCAATGCGATCTCTGTTAATCTGATAAATTTCAACTCTAGTTTCCTGCTTTTCATCCATAAATCGAGGTAAACTCGAGTGTAATCATAATGGATGTTCCCGTTAATTTTCGTAGCTTTAGATTACTTTAACGATCTGTGCGACTTCGCAGGAAATTCAATAATATGAAACAAGCTAAAATTCGCTTCTGTAAATTTAACTCAGTGCAGAGTTAACCATATGAGAAAGGTCATAGAGCGTAAAAAATGACCCTGTTTCTCTCTACACAGATTTGGTTCCCTACAAACTGGAAACAGGCCATTTGGACAATCAAGTGCACACTGACTGTTCGAAGAGGAACCCACAAGATTCACTCCCCTCTGAGAAATGCACCTAACAGTATCAGCAATTTAACACGGTCATTGCAACTGACCATTTTATATTGTGAGAGGAAACCAGAGAACCCGGAAGAAACCCGCAAATATTCAAGGAGCATGTTCAAACTCCACAGACATAGTCGCCCAGTGCTGGAATCGAAGCCGATCAATGGCGCTTTGAGAGTGCAGAGATAACCATTGAACTCCTCCACGAGTAGAACGTTTGCAGGATTTTTCTTTATAACTGAGACATTTACCTTTGGAAGCATATCCCCTCAGTCCACAAATATGTGTCCTGCTAAAAAACTATTTCACTTCAGATTAATATAGCTGAGCATCCTTTCCCTCAGCCAGATGTCCTAATGCTTCCTGCTTCATGTCAACAGAAATTGCTTCAGGTGTGTTTGAATCTCCAAACATGATGTCCAAATGTTCCCTGCTCCATGCCAATAAGAGAGGCACTTGGTGAGGTTGGAGCTTACAGCCTGAC
>NW_025158366.1:0-1494 GCF_004010195.1 Chiloscyllium plagiosum
TCCCCACAGTCTGCAGACAGCTTCCCCAAAACCCAATGACGAATGTTTTGTCATCTGCAAATTCGATATCCGACACCAATTCCACAACAGTGATATATACACCAGGCAAACAGGTGACTAATTTCGATTAAAAAATAAAATAACCGATCTGATATAATAAATAATGCTGTGCCGATAAACAATGGACTGCCCACCCACTTTTCACTTGATATTAGGCTGTATTTCACCAAAAAAAAACTGAGAGTAATGTAGAAAGGAGTGAAATCTTGACATAAAATGAAAAGCTCGGGATTTCTGTCATGACACCAGTTAATTTGAAACGGGTATCGTCCTGACTCCTTCATCTTCCAGGGCGCATCCTCAATTTCAAAGTGGTGGCCGCCCTCCAGAGGTTTTGCCCCGTTCATGTGGCTGACTCAAGGTGATGTGCAGATGTAAGTGTTTCATTCCCACTGCTGGAAATGGTCTTTTTGCTGTTGAGTGGTTTAAACGCTACAGCTTGCGATGGCCGGGAATCGAACCCGGACCAACTGCTTAGTAGTCAGCTATGCTCACCACTATACCACCATCGCCACCACAGTCGCACCGCCAAACATCAGGGAGTGTGAAATTCGACCAATAGTTCTTGATTCGAAATTTCGTTCGTTTTTGGATGCAAATTTTCCGGTGAAATATTAGAATTCAGAAGTGATAAAAGATTGAGTTTTACTTATTTGATAGTTCTCATTATACCTTTTAATTCACACTTTTTAACAGTTCGGGAAGCAGAAATCTCTCGAAAAATGTGTATTAATCCGCACTTTGATTCTGTTGATAGTTTTGTAGTTTTCTCTGTTACTTTGTAGAAGAGGGGGAGGATGGAGTGGCAGCTGGGAGGGAGAGAAACCAGGGTAATTTTCAATGTTTTAGAATCACAGTGTCATACAGCATGGAAACAGATCCTTAGCTCCAACCAGTTTATGCTGACTATATCCCCAAACCCAACTGTAACCACCTGCATGCACTTGAACATTTCCCATTTGCTAGCATTTGGTCATATCTCTCTAAACCTTTCCTATTCATGAACATATCCTAGTGTCTTTTCAACGTTGTAACTATACCTGCGTCCACCTTTCTCTGACAGTTCATTGCACACACCAAACACTCGATGCGTAAAAAATGTATCCCTCATTTCCTTTTTAGATCCATAATCCCCTCTCCACTCAACAGCAAATCAAAGATCCATCTAAATGCTTTTCACAAGAAGTAACTCCCCCAGTCCCTCACTCATAAAGCAATGGTCCATTTTTTAATAGATATTTTTATTAGAAATTTAACATTTTTACAAGTTTACAAAAATGAACAAAACTCTCAGATATAAACATTGATATACAATTAGCTCAAATATACAATAGCCAAAATTTAACAATAAAAAAAACAAAACAAAAAAACTGAAAGAAAAGAAAAAAAAACAAAACTCAGGTATCTACTAATCTAACCTACAACTAACCAGAG
>NW_025158367.1:0-1494 GCF_004010195.1 Chiloscyllium plagiosum
TGACCGTAACACACACTGACCATGTCCCACACTCACCGTGTCCCTCACTGACCCTGTCCCTCACTGACCGTGTCCCACATTGACCGTGTCCCTCACTGACCATGTCCCACACTGACCGAGACCCACACTGACCGTGTCCCTCACTGACCGTGTCCCCCACTGACCGTGTCCCCCTCAGACCGTGACCCACACTGACCGTGCCCCACAGTGACCGTGTCCATCACTGACCTTGACCCACACTGACCGGGTCCCTTACTGACCATGTCCATCACTGACCAGGACCCACACTGACCATGTCCCACACTGACCGTGACCCACACTGACCAGGACCCTCACTGACTGTGACCCAACTGACCGTGTCCCTCACTGACCGTGTCCCCCACTGACCGTGTCCCCCTCATGTCCCTCACTGACCGTGTCCCTCACTGACCGTGACCCACACTGACCGAGACCCACACTGACCGTGTCCCACACTGACCATGGCCCTCACTGACTGTGACCCACACTGACCGTGTCCCTCACTGACCGTGAACCACACTGACCGTGTCCCTCACTGACCGTGTCCCTCACTGACCGTGACCCACACTGACAGTGACCCACACTGACCATGCCCCTCACTAACCGTGACCCACACTGACCGTGTCCTTCACTGACCGTGACCCACACTGACCGGGTCCCTTACTGACCGTGTCCCTCACTGACCTTGACCCACACTGATCGTGTCCGTCACTGACCTTGTCCCTCACTGACCGAGACCCACACTGACCGAGACCCACACTGACAATGTCCCTCACTGACCGTGACCCACACTGACAATGTCCCTCACTGACCGCGAACCGAGACCCACACTGACCGAAACTGACCGAGACCCACACTGACAATGTCCCTCACTGACCGTGACCCACACTGACAATGTCCCTCACTGACCGAGACCCACACTGA
Source organism: Chiloscyllium plagiosum (assembly GCF_004010195.1). NCBI lineage: Eukaryota > Metazoa > Chordata > Chondrichthyes > Orectolobiformes > Hemiscylliidae > Chiloscyllium > Chiloscyllium plagiosum. Next base: position 943 of record NW_025158367.1, read on the forward strand.
CCGAGACCCACACTGACCGAGACCCACACTGACAATGTCCCTCACTGATCGTGTCCCTCACTGACCATGGCCCTCACTGACTGTGTCGCTCACTGACCATGTCCTTCACAGACCGTGACCCACACTGACCATCACCCACACTGACCATGTCCCACACTGTCCGTGACCCACACTGACCGTGACCCACACTGACCGTGTCCCACACTGACCATGTCCCACACTGTCCGTGACCCACACTGACCGTGTCCCACACTGACCGTGACCCACACTGACCGCGTCCCTCACTGACCATGTGCTTCACTGACCGTGACCCACACTGACCGTGACCCACACTGACCGAGACCCACACTGACCGTGTCCCTCACTGACCATGTCCTTCACTGACCGTGACCCACACTGACCGTGACCCACACTGACAATGCACCACACTGACCATGTCCCTCACTGACCATGTCCTTCACTGACCGTGTCCCACACTGACCGTGACCCACACTGACCGTGACCCTCACTGACCATGTCCCACACTGACCGTGTCCCACACTGACCATGTCC
>NW_025158368.1:0-1494 GCF_004010195.1 Chiloscyllium plagiosum
GATCAGACATCCCAGCTCCAGGACATCTCAGGTTCAGGACATCCCAGCTCCGGGATATCTCTGCAGGTTATCTTCAGGGTGGTGTCCTAGGCCCCAACCATCTCCTGTGGCTTCGGCAATGCCCTTCCCTCCATCAGAAGGTGAAGAGTGGGGGATTATCGCTGATGGTTACACAATGTTCAGCTCCACTCGCCGCTCCCTCAGACACTGAAAAAGTCCGTGTCCAAAAGTAGCAAAACCTGGACAGTATCCAGGCGTGGACTGACAAGGGGCAAGGAACACTCACAACCCACAAATGCCAAGCAATAACCCATCTCCAATTAGAAACAATATAGCATTCCCTGCTGACGTTCAAAGGTAATACCATCACTGGAGTGTGGCATCACAGAGCCCTGGCAAAACTGGAATCAATGAATACTGCAGGGGGCAAACAGTCAGCTGGTTAGAGTCACACCGGGCACATAGGAAGATAGTTGGAGATCAGACATCCCAGCTCCAGGACATCTCAGCTTCGGGAAATCCCAGCTCCGGGATATCTCTGCAGGTTATCCTCAGGGTGGTGTCCTAGGCCCCAACCAGCTCCAGCGGCTTCAGCAATGACCCTCCCTCCATCAGAAGGTGAGGAGTGGGGGATTATCGCTGATGGTTACACAATGTTCAGCTCCACTCGCCGCTCCCTCAGACACTGAAACAGTCCGTGTCCAAAAGCATTAAAACCTGGACAGTATCCAGGCGTGGACTGACAAGGGGCAAGGAACACTCACAACCCACAAATGACAGGCAATAACCCATCTCCAATTAGAAACAATCTAGGCATTCCCTGTTGACGTTCAATGGTGTTACCATCAATGAATCACCCCCACCATTCCCGCTCCTCCCTTCACGATCAACATCCTGTGGGTTACCATTGAGAGAGAATCTAACCATCGACACCGCCACCCTTGACGTTCAATGGCGTTACCATCACTGAATCCTCGTCCCCCCCAACCATCAACAACCTGAGGGTTTCCATTGACCAGAGACTGACCTGGACACTGACTTGTAACCCAGAGGCTACAAGAACAGGTCAGAGGCAGGGATTCCTGCAGCGAGTAACTCCCCTCCTGACTCCCCTCCCCAAAGCCATGTCCCACCATCAACAAGACACAAGTCAGGAGGGAGAGGGACTACTCCCCAATTGCCCCTGGATGGGGGGGGGGGGCAGCTCCGACAACACTCGAGAAACTCGGCAGCCGACCAGGGACAAAGCAGCCCCCTGCTCGATTGGCCCCCACACTCATAGACACCTCCTCCCTCCCTCCCTACACCCCCTGACCCTCAGTAGCAGCAGTGAGTATCCTCTACAAGACGCACTGCAGAAACTCCCTGAGGACCTTCAGATAGCATCTTCCCAAAACCCCACGGCTACTTGCAGCTTCAAGGACAATGTGGGGAGGGGCAGCAGATTCACGGGAACAACAACCCCTGCAAGTTCCCCCAGCTCCGAGCTCCCCA
>NW_025158369.1:0-1494 GCF_004010195.1 Chiloscyllium plagiosum
TAGCTTGTCCTACAGTCGTTTTGCTAATCTAGTGTAATTTGTAGTTCTTGACATCTGAGTATATCGTGACTAGGGACAGCTGAGCGTGGCGTTTAGTCGCTCGTCGCTCATCGTGATTGCGGATTGCTTGCGACTTGCCTGTTTATCCTGTGTAGTGTTTCGTGCAGTCTTTGCATGGTTTCTTTTAAATAGTCTTACACATGATGGGTATCGGGCCTTTTGTTCGGGTGAGTTGTTGTCTGAGCGTAGTTGTCGGATTATAGGCTGTCATGAATCCCAAGTGGCGAATACTTTATTTTTGATCTCGTTTGTAGGGAATTATCTCCTTGCCATCGTCATAGATATTCGTGCCACGAGGAGAGAGGAAATAAACTGAGTGCTTACCTTGTAGCCCTGTGAGAGAAGAAGAGATGATTACTTTGAATGTTGAGTGTCGTTGGGGATCATGTATTCCCAAAAGAGACATTGATAAAATGAGAAATTCAATACTATAAATGAGGATGATTGATTTGATTTATTGTCACATGGACCCGAATACCGTGAAAAAATACATTGTTTGCGAGCAGGATAGAAAAATCATGGTAAGCAAAAATATGTAGGTCAAAGGGCGAGTAAAAATTTGAACAAAGTAAGGCACACAGGTTACACTGCACAGGACGTGCACTAGGCAATATCAACATGAACAGTACTATCATTATTTGCATTTAGAGTCTCATTCATCAGTTTAATGCGGATTTCCTAATATTATGCATCTCTGTGAGCTCCATGGCTATTGAGAGAGAGGTAGAGGCTCTGAGTAAATTCTCCCCACATTATTATGCACTCGGTGTGTGTCAACCTGCAATTACCATCATGTTTTTTCACAATCCTGACAGCAGCCACAATAACTTCATTCTGAAACAGTTAGCCATTCCCACAAGCTTCTGACCGACATGGAGAGCACCAGTCTGTTTTCTCAGGAGAGATGCCTCCTAGAGGATTCACACAAAAATTATTGCTTCCCTCCTTCCAGCCAGCAAGCCACGTTAAAAACCACGTGTGCACCAACAACACTGGAGACGCAAAAAAAAAAAAACGTGGAGCAGTCTCTCTCTGCAGCTTCTGCTCCATTATATGTGAATGTCTCCTACTGCTACTCTCTCTGAGTTTTCTTTAGATTTTTTCCCTCCTGGATTGGAGAACTGTTTGTAAGAACACGTGTCTGAATTTTCCTTCTTGCCAAGTGGTGTATTTAGGGGAGGTCCCTTGATTGGAAGTTTTAATTGTAATAGATACTGCATCTGTTATTCTATTCCGTTTTCCAAACGAGATGCCTTAATCTAAAATACAATTTATTTTTTGCATTTTATCTGTGGTACTTAAATAAATGTTGTTTTGCCTTTAAAATACGAAACAAATCGCCTCTCGACTACCGTCATAAAATATTTTAAGGGACTGTGATCAATAACAATAGATTTTTTCCTCTTCCTGTGTAATAGACTGGAGGGACTGAAT
>NW_025158370.1:0-1494 GCF_004010195.1 Chiloscyllium plagiosum
TAGATTCATCAATGAGGGAACAAAATTTAATTGTACCATCCTGTTTATCTCTTCAAATATTTTGCAACTCTCAATGAGATTACCTCTCTTGTTTTGAAACCTATAAAAAAAGGCCAGATTTGCCCAATTTCAAATCAGAGGACTAACGTTCATCCATCATATCAAGGCTAATCACCATTCGTGCTATTTCCTCATATGGCTTTAGTATCTTTCCTAAATTGAGGATTATAATTCCTCATAATGTTGTCCAAGTGTGGTCGAACTGACCCACCATCCATTGGAAATAATGCTTCGTTCTCGTGCCCTGAAAGCCTTCTGCAGCTTTCACAACAGACTTCTACAACTGCTACTAGACTTCAATGACTTAGTAAAAACTTCTCCAAGATGCATTTCTAAAAAATCTGTACATCAGACTTTCTACATCAAACCTTCGACAAATAATCTCCACACATTTCCCTCCTGACAAGTATGATAAAGTTAAATCGTTGATATTTATTAGATCATGAGGGACATGGATAGGTTGACTCGTCAAGGTGTTTTCCGGCAGGTGAGGAAGTCAAAATTTAGAAAACATCGGTTTAAAATTAGTGGGTAAGGATTTAAAAGGGACGTCAGGGGCAACTTTTTCAGACGTGTCCAGAATGAGATGCCAGAGAAATTGGTGGAATCTGGTACAACTGAAACATTGAATGGCATCTGGATGGATATATTAGTAACAAGGTTTAGAGGGATGTGAGCCAAATGTTGGCAAATGGGACCTATTAACTTAGGATATCTGTCCACCATGGCCAAGTTGGAAAAAAGGGCCACTTTCCGTGTTGTATTGTTCAACGACTTGATGACTCCAGAACAAACGCAAAAACTTTGCAAATAATTCCGTGAAGACGATTTCAAGTTTCAAATCTTCGGTTAATCTTCTTCTCTTGTGCTCACAAGTTCGTTACCTGATGTCAGAACTTACAGATTAGTTGCTGGATCCATTCCTGTAAATTGGTTCAGCATTCTTTCTAATTCCGATGTTTTTTTACGAATGTAGCTAGTGTTTATGGACTTAGCATCAATTTTTTTCTAATACCATATTTCGATGAATATGAAAACCCAACAGCATATCTAATTTGGCACCAGGTGATGAGCAATTGAGTCAAAATCGATCGGACGCAGTGAGACAATGATCCTCTCTTCGTGGTGTACATCCGTGACTCTATAATTCGACGAAGAATCATTCCCACAACTTCAGCTGTGTCAGAATCTAGTTTGCAGTGAAAGCCTGTCAATCTGCTCAGGTAACGTTCGTCTGGGTTAGGATCCTGCAAAGGATTTGGCGAAATCTTTGGGTCTTGACAATTTGTTCTTCCAACAAATGAATTCAGTTGTTTTACTGTGAAAATTAGCATTCTAGCTGCAGCTGTGATGTCCGACAGGTTAAGGCGTTGGATTTGAAATCTAATGGAGTTCCCCTGTGCAGGTTCGAATCCTGTTCACAGCGTAGAATCT
>NW_025158371.1:0-1495 GCF_004010195.1 Chiloscyllium plagiosum
AGTTTTATTTAAGTCTATGTTTTAATTTTCAGAGGATCCTTTTCACTATTACCTGCTCTTTTACTGGATGATGTAATCACGTGGTAAAATTACCTTCTGAATTTGCACTATAATTTTCTCAGGATTTCCTCCTTTAGATAACAGGAAGAGTCTATAATATGTCGCATATCATCTAATCTCAAACCAAGGATTAATCAGCTCAAAATAGTATGCTAACCATGTGTTAATGCTGGATTCAAAATTTATTTTGCAAAGTAACACCTCTATTTGGAAACACATGGCATGTGCAACAGTGACTTAATCAAAACCAGAACATCAAAAACATATGGAAAGTTGGCAGCAGATTGAAATGAATGTTTCCATTGTAACCAAAAGAGTTCATTGTCTAAACTGAACTGCAGGCATCATGCTGGAGAATGTGAAATGCTTCAGATAACCTGGTCATCTTCTAAGATTGCTCCAGTTCCTCCAATGACACGTTTCCTACTATTCAAATAAATGTCAAGAACTGAGAGCTGGACATCTGAAATAAAAACAGAGAGCAGAATCTTCCCAGCTCCTAAATGGTAAGGCCAGTGTCTTTCTATTTTCCTGTTTTTTTTATTGTGGACTGACGTAAGAAAATACTGTTTTAAAAGTAGAGATAACAAGGATTGTTCTTTGGTTTGATATAGCAAGAAATTGGTACTTATTGTGAACTTTGTACACAACTGGGTTACAGAAGAGGTTGCAGATGTACTGGAAGAAAGTGAGGACTGCAGATGCTGGAGATCAGAGCTAAAAAATGTGTTGCTGGAAAAGCGCAGCAGGTCAGGCAGCATCCAAGGAGCAGGAGAATCGACGTTTTGGGCATAAGCCCTTCTTCAGGAATGAGGAGGGTGTGCCAAGCAGGCTAACATAAAAGGTAGGGAGGAGGGACTTGGGGGAGGGACGTTGGAAATGCGATAGGTGGAAAGAGGTTAAGGTGAGGGTGATAGGCCGGAGAGGGGGTGGGGGCAGAGAGGTCAGAAAGAAGATTGCAGGTCAAGAAAGCGGTGCTGAGTCCGAGGGTTGGGACTGAGATAAGGTGGGGGGAGGGGAAATGAGGAAGCTGGAGAAATCTGCATTCATCCCTTGTGGTTGGAGGGTTCCTAAGTGGAAGATGAGGCGCTCTTCCTCCAGGCGTCATGTTGCCATGGTCTGGCGATGGAGGAGGCCAAGGACCTGCATATCCCTGGTGGAGTGGGAGGGGGAGTTAAAGTGTTCAGCCATGGGGCGGTTGGGTTGATTGGTGCGGGTGTCCCAGAGATGTTCTCTGAAACGTTCCGCAAGTAGGCGGCCTGTCTCCCCAATATAGAGGAGGCCACATTGGGTGCAGCGGATGCAGTAAATGATGTGAGTGGAGGTGCAGGTGAAATTGTGATGGATATGGAAGGATCCCTTTGGGCCTTGGAGGGATGTGAGGGGGGAGGTATGGGCGCAGGTTTTGCATTTCTTGCGGTTGCAGGGGAAGGTG
>NW_025158372.1:0-1495 GCF_004010195.1 Chiloscyllium plagiosum
CGGTAACATCTTTAGCCTTATTTTCCTATCTTCTTATCCTCTCTGGCCTGGCTTTCCTCTCTCTGTGACATCTCCAGCCTTACTTTCCTATTTCTGTAACATCTCCAGCTTTGCTTTCCCATCCCTGTTACATCTCCACACATGCTTTCCATTCTGTGTAACATCTCCAGCCTTCGTTTCCTCACTATCTGTAACATCTCCAGCCGTGCTTTCCTATCTCTGTAACATCTCCAGTCTTGCTTTCCTGTCTTTGTAATATCTCAGGCCTTGCGTTGCTCTCTCTGTAACCACTCTAGCCATGTTTTTCTCTCTCTCTAACATCTCCAGACATGCTTTTATATCTCTGTAACATTACCAGCCTTGCTTTCATGTCTCTGTAATATCTCCAGCCTTGCGTTTCCCTCTCTATTACATCTCCAGCCTTGCTTTCCTATCTCTGTAATATCTTTCGCCTTGCTTTCCTTTCTCTTTATCCTCTCCGGCCTGGCTTTCCTATTTCTGTGACAGCTCCAGACTTGCATTCCCCTCTCTGTAACATCTCCAACCTTGCTTTCCTGTCTCTGTAACGTCCCCAGCATTGGTTTACTCTCTCTCCGTAATATCTCCAGCGTTGCTTTGCGATCTCTGTAACATCTACAGCCTTCTTTCCTATCTCTGGAACATCTCCAGAGTTGCTTTCCTATCTCTGTAACATCTCCAGACTTGTTTATCTATCTCTGTAACTTCTCCATCCTTGCTTTCCTATCTCCGTAACATCTCCAGACTTGTTTATCTATCTCTGTAACTTCTCCATCCTTGCTTTCCTATCTCCGTAACATCTCCAGACTTGTTTATCTATCTCTGTAACTTCTCCATCCTTGCTTTCCTATCTCCGTAACATCTCCAGACTTGGTTTCCTATCTCTGTAACATCTTTCGCCTTGCTTTCCTATCTTTTTATCCTCTCCGGCCTGGCTTTCCTGTTTCTGTGACAGCTCCAGACTTGCATTCCCCTCTCTGTAACATCTCCAAACTTGCTTTCCTGTCTCTGTAACGTCCCCAGCATTGGTTTACTCTCTCTCCGTAATATCTCCAGCGTTGCTTTGCGATCTCTGTAACATCTACAGCCTTCCTTTCCTATCTCTGTAACAACTCCAGCCTTGCTTCCCTCTATCTGCAACATCTCCAGACATGCTTTCCAATCTTTGTAACATCTCATGACTTGCTTTCCTATGTCTGTAACATCTCCAGACTTGTTTACCTACCTCTGTAACATCTACAGCCTTGCCTTTCTATCTCTGTAACATCTCCAGACTTGCTTTCCTATCTCTGTACCATCTCCAGACTTTCTTTCCTATCTCTGTTACATCACCAGCCTTACTTTTCTATCTCTTGACATCTCCAGCCTTTCCTTCCTGTCTCTTCGTAACATCTCCTGACTTGCTTTCCTATCTCGGTAATATCTCCAGACTTGTTTTCCTATCCCTGTAACATCTCCAGACTTGCTGTCCTATCTC
>NW_025158373.1:0-1495 GCF_004010195.1 Chiloscyllium plagiosum
GGGACACGCTCCCACCTGGTGTGTGTTAGAATCGGGGACACGCTCCCACCTGGTGTGGGTTAGAATGGGGTCTGCTCCCACCTGGTGTGTGTTAGAATGGGGAACTCGCTCCAACCTGGTGTGTGTTAGAATGGGGGACTCGCGCCCACCTGGTGTGTGTTAGAATGGGGGACTCGCTCCCACCTGGTGTGGGTTAGAATGGGGGACACGCTCCCACCTGGTGTGTGTTAGAATGGGGGACTTGCGCCCACCTGGTGTGTGTTAGAATGGGGGACTCGCTCCCACCTGGTGTGGGTTAGAATGGGGGACTCGCCCCCACCTGGTGTGGGTTAGAATGGGGGACATGCTCCCACCTGGTGTGTGTTAGAATGGGGGACTCGCTCCCACTTGGTGTGGGTTAGAATGGGGGACTCGCTCCCACCTGGTGTGGGTTAGAATGGGGGACTCGCTCCCACCTGGGGTTTGTAGAATGGGGGACACGCTCCCAGCTGGTATGGGTTAGAATGGGGGACACGGTCCTACCTGGTGTGGGTTAGAATGGGGGACTCGCTCCCACCTGGTGTGGGTTAGAATGGGGTCCCGCTCCCACCTGGTTTGTGTTAGAATGGGGAACTCGCTCCCACCTGGTGTGGGTTAGAATGGGGGACATGCTCCCACCTGGTGTGTGTTAGAATGGGGGACACGCTCCCACCTGGTGTGGGTTAGAATGGGGAACGCGCCCCCACCTGGTGTTGGTTAGAATGGGGGACACGCTCCCACCTGGAGTGTGTTAGAATGGGGGACATGCTCCCACCTGGTGTGTGTTAGAATGGGGAACTCGCCCCCACCTGGTGTTGGTTAGAATGGGGGACACGCTCCCACCTTGTGTGGGTTAGAATGGGGGACACGGTCCTACCTGGTGTGTGTTAGAATGGGGGACACGCTCCCACCTGGTGTGGGTTAGAATGGGAAACACGCTCCCACCTGGTGTGGGTTAGAATGGGCGACACGGTCCTACCTGCTGTGGGTTAGAATGGGGGACACGCTCCCACCTGGTGTGGGTTAGAATGGGGAAACGGTCCCACCTGGTGTGGGTTAGAATGGGGGACACTCCCACCAGGTGTTGGTAAGACTGGGGAACTCGCTCCCACCTGGTGTGTGTTAGAATGGGGGACACGCTCCCACCTGGTGTGTGTTAGAATGGGGGAAACGCTCCCTCCTGGTGTGGGTTAGAATGGGGGACCCGCTCCCACCTGGTGTGTGTTAGAATGGGGGACTCGCTCCCTCCTGGTGTGGGTTAGAATGGGGGACACGCTCCCACCTGGTGTGGATTAGAATGGGGGACTCGCTCCCACCTGGTGTGGGTTAGAATGGGGGACTCGCTCCCACCTGGTGTGGGTTAGAATGGGAAACACGCTCCCACCTGGTGTGGGTTAGAATGGGGGACACGCACCCACCTGGTGTGGGTTAGAATGGTGTCCCGCTCCCACTTTGTGTGGGTTAGAATGGGGGACAC
>NW_025158374.1:0-1495 GCF_004010195.1 Chiloscyllium plagiosum
CTGTTCTCTATATTATACACAGGAACTGCTGTTCTCTATATTATACAGAGGGACTCCTGTTCTCTATATTAGACATGGGAACTGCTGTTCTGTGTATTAGACATGGGAATTGCTGTTCTTTATAGTATACACAGGGACTGCTATTCTCTATATTAGTCATGGGAACTGCTGTTCTCGAAATTATGCACAGGGACTGCTTTTCTCTATGTTAGACATGGGAACTGCTTATTTCCATATGATACACAGGAACTGCTGTTTTCTATATTATACACAGGGACTGCTGTTCTCTTATATTAGACATAGGAACTGCTGTTCTCTATATTGTACACATTGACATCTGTTCACAATATTAGACATGGAAACTACTTTTCTCTGTATTGTACACATAGACTGCTGTTCTCAATATTATACAAAGGGACTGCTGTTCTCTTTATTAGACATGGGAACTGCTGTTCTCTGTATTAGACACAAGGTCTGCTGTTCTCTATATTAGACACAAGGACTGCTGTTCTCTTTTTTATACACAGGGACAACTGTTCTGTACATTAGACATGGGAACTGCTATTCTCTTTCTGATACACAAGGACTGCTGTTCTCTATATTGTACTCAGGGACAGCTGTTCTCTTTTTTATACACAGGGACAACTGTTCTGTATATTAGACATGGGAACTGCTATTCTCTATATTGTACACATTGACATCTGTTCACAATATAAGACATGGAAACTACTTTTCTCTGTATTATACACATAGACTGCTGTTCTCAATATTATACAAAGGGACTGCTGTTCTCTTTATTAGACATGGGAACTGCTGTTCTCTGTATTAGACACAAGGTCTGCTGTTCTCTATATTAGACACAAGGACTGCTGTTCTCTTTTTTATACACAGGGACTGCTGTTCTCTACATTAGGCATGGGAACTGCTGTTTTCGAAATTATGCCGAGGGACTGCTTTTCTCTGTATTAGACATGGGACCTGCTTATTTCCATATGATACACAGGAACTGCCTTTTTCTATATTATACCCAGGGACTGCTGTTCTCTTATATTAGACATAGGAACTGCTGTTCTCTATATTGTACACATTGACATCTGTTCACAATATTAGACATGGAAACTGCTTTTCTCTATATTATACACATAGACTGCTGTTCTCTATATTAGACATGGGAACTGCTCTTCTCTATATTATACACAGGGACTGCTGTTCTCCATATTATACACAGGGACTGCTGTTCTCTATCTTGTACTCATGGACAGCTGTTCTCTTTTTTAAACACAGGGACAACAGTTCTGTATATTAGACATGGGAACTGCTGTTCTCTATATTATACCCAGGGAGAGCTGTTCTCTATATTCGACATAGGAACTGCTTTTCTCAATATTATACACATGGACTGCTGTTCTCTATATTTGTCATGGGAACTGTTGTTCTCTATTTTATACTCAGGGACTGCTATTCTCTATGTGAGACATGGGAACTGCTGTTCTCT
>NW_025158375.1:0-1495 GCF_004010195.1 Chiloscyllium plagiosum
TAAGATGTATCTAGGCAGATGCATGAATGGGCAAGAAGCAAAAGGATACAGATCCTTAGAAAATAGGCAGCAGGTTTAGACAGAGGATCTGGATCAGCACAGGCGTGGAGGTTCGAAGGGCCTGTTCCTGTGTAGGAATTTTCTTTGTTCTTTTCTTCTTTGAATGGTCTGCAGGTTAGTTTGACCTTAGAATAGGATAAAAGATTGGCACATTATCAAGGGCCGAAGGGCCTGTACTGTACTGTACTGTTGTGTCCTAAATAGGGAGGGTCACAATGGCAGGAAAGTGTTTCGGGAGGCTGGAGAGGATGGGATCTGAGTGAATAGATACAATTAGGAAGGTTTGTTCGGAGTGCACAGGTAACAGAAACACCAATGATCTGATCTGGAACAGACGACCCAGGCTGGGAGGGCTGTGGGGACTGGGGTGGTTTCACAGGAAGGGAGGACCATAGAACCACGAGGGTGTTACAGAAATGTGGAGGGCTGTTGGGCTTGCAGGAGTACATGGAGCTGTGGAGGTTGGGAGGGATGGAACAGTTTACACAGATATGGATGTTGGTAGGATGGAGTGGTTTACACAGACAATAGTGTTTTAGGTGAATGGAGAAGTTCAGAGAGAAAGTGGGTTGTATCGACTGGAGGACCAAACAGAGATATGGAGGGTAGTCATGGCTGATGTTTATAGATACAGGAAGGTTTAGGTTCTGCAGGTTAGTTAGATACAGAGGGTGTGGAGTCTGACAGATTTTCCAGAAGGGCAGTCATTTTGGTTGGATACAGTTTCACAGATAAGGGAGCATTAGTAACCTCCTCCAGAATGGTCAAAGTGGGAAGGGTTGTAGGGGAGGGTGGCGTTTACACAGATAGAGGTGTAAGTACTGGAGAAGGTTATGGAGATGAGTAGTGGATGGAGAGACTGGAGGAGATTACATTAATAGTGGGGTACTAGTGATGGGAGGATGTTACACAGATAGTGAGTCTGAGAGGAACTGAAAGCCATATGATTTGGGGTGGGATCTACAGGTTGGGAGTGCTGCAGGGACCTGAGAGGGCTTTTGGGTCTCCCCAGATTGATCATGTCTTTAGGACTGTCAGAGGTTACATAGATACGGAAACATTAAAGACAATGTTTGCCTTCCTCATTTTCCTGAACAGTGTGACGACACCTCTCATGGGCCAGGGATTCCTAAACCTGCTTTTCCCTTCACCCTAACAGGGACATACTGGATCCTTGAGATCACACGTTTAAAAGCCTCCCATTTGCCAGTCATTCCTTTTCATTCCAACAGACCGACCCAATCGATTTTAGTCATGATTTGGACGTGCAAGTGTTGAACCGGAGTGGGCAAAGTTAATAATCACACAACACGGGTTATAGTCCAGCAGGTTTATTTGCAAGCACTAGCTTTCGAAGCACTGCTTCTTCAACTGGTGGATGTGGAGCACAATCCTAAGGCAACAAATTTATAGAAACAGGAATGCAGTGTCATGG
>NW_025158376.1:0-1495 GCF_004010195.1 Chiloscyllium plagiosum
CTGCTCCCTGTTTGTACTCCAACCTGATAACCACATGATTGCACTGAACTCCATCTAACACAGTTTTACCCATTCACCCTGTCCAGCAATCTCCCTGTGTAATTGATGGTACTATCTGGGTGGATCAAGATCTCCTGCACACAAACCCCTTTGTGCTATCCCTGTGTTGGCAGTGGTTGATGGGACAGTGTAGAGGGAGATTTAGATTAGATTAGATTCCCTACAGTGTGGAAACGGGCCCTTCAGGCCAGCAAGTCCATACCGACCCTCCGAAGAGTAACCCACCCAGACCCATTTCCTACTGACCAATGCACCTAACACTATGGGCAATTTAACACGGCCAATTCACTTGACCTGCACATCTTTGGACTGTGGGAGGAAACCAGAGCACCCGGAGGAAAACGACACCACACAGACAGTCTGCCCAAGGCTGGAATCAAACCTGGGACCCTGGCGCTGTGAGGCAGCAGTGCTAACCACTGTGCCATCTAACCGCATTCACCCCAGACTCTGAGAGATTTAGCTGGAGAACTTGTTGAGGAACATTCATGGAGCTGCTCTGAGTATGTTTGATGGGAACAGGATGGGGTAGGTGGGTGGTTTAGTCAATACCTAACCCTACCCAGTTTTGCCCATTCGCCCAGTCTATCATTCTCCCTTTGTAATTGATGGGAGGGTCAGAGAATTTTAGTTGTTAGTGGGGGACCAATGTTCAATATTTTCAAACTCTATAGATGTTGCCAGTCTCTATTGTATTTCCCTGCCTATTAAGTGAATGCTAGTGGCTGTGCTCATATAAAATGGTAGCTGTGGACAAAAGAGAGGACAGCAGATGCTGGAGATCAGAGTCAAGAGTGTGGTGCTGGAAAAGCACAGCAGGTCAGGCAGCATCCGAGGGAGCAGGAGAGTCGACGTTTCAGGCAAAAGCCCTTCCTGATAAAGGGAGAGAATTCTGGGATGAGTGTAGAGGGAGCTTTACTCTGTATCAAATCCAATGCTTCACCGCCATGGGGAGTGTTAGATGGGGACAGTCCAGAGCAAGTTTTACTCTGGATCTAACCCTGTGCTGTCCCTGTCCTGGGAGTGTTTGATGGGGGACAATGTAGAGGGAAATTTACTCTGTATCTAACCCTGTGGTGTCCCTGTCCTGGGAGTGTTTGATGGGGACAATGTAGAGGGAAATTTACTCTGTATCTAACCCCGTGGTGTTCCTGTCCTGGGAGTGTTTGATGGGGACAATGTAGAGGGAAATTTACTCTGTGTCGAACCCCGTGCTGTCCCTGTCCTGGGAGTGTTTGATGGGACAGTGCAGAGGGAGATTTACTCTGGATCTAACCCCGTGCTGTCCCTGTCCTGGGAGTGTTTGATGGGACAGTGCAGAGGGAGATTTACTCTGTATCTAACCCTGTGCTGTCCCTGTCCTGAGAGTGTTTGATGGGGGAACAGTGTAGAGGAATCTTTGCTCTGTATCTAACCTCAGTGCTGTCGCTGTCCT
>NW_025158377.1:0-1495 GCF_004010195.1 Chiloscyllium plagiosum
ACACACATTCCCACAGCTAAATGCACACACACTCCCACAGCTAAATGTACACACACTCTCACACTCCCACAGCTCAATGTACACACACAGTCACACAGCTAAATGTACACACACAGTCACACAGCTAAATCTACACACACACACACTCCCACAGCTAAATGCACACACAGTCCCACAGCTAAATGTACACACACACTCCCACAGCTAAATGTACACACACACACACACTCCCACAGCTAAATGGACACACACACACTGCCACAGCTAAATGGACACACACACACTCCCACAGCTAAATGTACACTGACACACACACTTCCACAGCTAAATGTACACACACATACACACTCCCACAGCTAAATGTACGCACTCACTTCCACAGCTAAATGTACACTGACACACACATTCCCACAGATAAATGTACACACACATACACACTCCCACAGCTAAAAGCACACACACACTCCCACAGCTAAATGTACACTCACACATGCACCCTCAAACCTAAATGAACACTCACACAGCTAAATGTACACACACACTCCCACAGCTAAATGTACACTGACACACACACTCCCACAGCTGAATGTACACACACATACACACTACCACAGCTAAATGTACACACACTCTTCCACAGATAAATGTACACTGACACACACACTTCCACAGCTAAATGCACACACACGCACACACTTCCACAGCTAAGTGTACACTGACACACACGCTCCCACAGCTGAATGTACACTCACACACACTCCCACAGCTAAATGTACACTCACACACACACACTCCCACAGCTAAATGTACACTGACACACAAACTCACACAGCTAAATGTACACTCACACACACACACTCCCACAGCTAAATGTACACACACACTCCCACAGCTAAATGTACACTGACACACACACTGCCAAAGCTAAATGTACACACACAGTCACACAGCTCAATGTACACACACACACACTCCCACAGCTAAATGTACACACACACACTCCCACAGCTAAATGTATACACACTCTCACAGTTAAATGTACACACACTCTCACACACTCCCACAGCTAAATGTACACACACTCTCACAGCTAAATGTACACACAGTCACACAGCTCAATGTACACACACACGCTCCCACAGCTAAATGTACACACACACAACTCAATGTACACACACAGTCACACAGCTAAATGTACACACACACACAGCTAAATGTACACACACACACACTCCCACAGCTAACTGTACACACACACACACAGCTCAATGTACACACACAGTCACACAGCTAAATGTACACACACATTCCCACAGCTAAATGCACACACACTCCCACAGCTAAATGTACACACACTCTCACACTCCCACAGCTCAATGTACACACACAGTCACAGAGCTAAATGTACACACACAGTCACACAGCTAAATGTACACACACACACACTTCCACAGCTAAATGGACACACACTCCCACAGCTAAAAGCACACACACA
>NW_025158378.1:0-1495 GCF_004010195.1 Chiloscyllium plagiosum
GGGGTGGCGTACACAGTCCTGCATGCAAGAAGGGTAACTGCTCCTTGGTTACAGATCAATGCACTGGGGTGGGGTACACAGTCCTACATGCTCGGAGGGTAACTGTTCCTGGTTTCCAGACTAATGCTCTGGGGTGGGGTACACAATCCTACATGCTGGGAGTGTAACTGTTCCTAGTTTACAGATCAATGCAGTGTGGTGGTGTACACAGTCCTACATGCTGGGAGTGTAACTGCTCCTGGTTTATAGACTAATGCAGTGGGGTGGTGCACACACTCCTACATGCTGCGAGGGTAACTGCTCCAGGTTTAGTGATAATTGTACTGGGGTCAGTGCAACGTCCTACATGCTGGGAGGCTAACCGCTCCTGGTTTACAGATCAATGCACTGGGGGGTGGTACACAGTCCTACATGCTGTGAGTGTAATTGTTCCTGGTTGACAGATCAATGCACTGGGGTCGGGTACATCATCCTACATGCTGGGAAGGTAACTGCTCCTGGGTTGCAAATTAATTCACGGGTGATCACTGCACAGATCGCTGTGATGGTCAGACTATCTGGTTGAGGTTTATAGATAATGCCATGCTGTGGTCTGTGCAGCTCCCCATGCTGGATGGATATTTGTTTCAGGTTCACACATTAGTGCCCTGTTGTGGTCTGCACAGCTCCCAGTGCTGGATAGATATCTAGTCCGGGTTTATAGATCAATGCACTGATGTTTTCTGCACAGCTCACAGTGCTGGACAGATATCTAGTCCGGGTTTATAGGTCAATGCACTGGTGTGGTCTGCACAGCTCCCAGTGCTGGACAGATATATGCTCTGGGTTTATAGATCAATGCACTGCTGTAGTCTGCACAGTACTCCACTCTGGACAGATCGCTGGATTGTATTGACCAGTGTAATGGATGAATCTGGACAGATTGCTGGGTTGTACTGAGCAATACACTGGCTTGGTCTACTCAGTGTTCCACAGTGAACAGATATCTCCCCTGGGTTTACGGTGTCTGGGCTGGTTCTGTGTGGTGGATTGAGAATGTGGTATATCTCACCCTTTCAGCGGATCTGGCAATGCCTTTAGTTCCCATTCCTGTGATTAGACCCTCCGTCTCTCACCCCATTAATATAACAGTGTGCCCAGGCACAGTAGATCATGTTGGTGGGGTTGGTAGGGGGGAAAGGTGATGGACAGGTCAAGGGGTTCCCCGGAACGTTCTGTTCCCAACATTCTATAACTGACATTCCCTGGAACGTTCTGTCCCCAACATTCTATAACTGACATTCCCCGGAACGTTCTGTCCCTGACAATCTATAACTGATATTCCCCGGAACGTTCTGTCCCTGACATTGTTTGTGAACGGCCGGAGGTCAGTGAATTGAACAAACGATAAGATCCCGAGGAAGAGATTCCGTTCCAGGGAGAAGGAGACACTGTTCCGAAGGCCCCTCAGGAAGTTAAAGGGGTGAATGCGTTTTCCCTGCGTTTACATTTCTCC
>NW_025158379.1:0-1495 GCF_004010195.1 Chiloscyllium plagiosum
TTCAAAATTGTCTGGATAAATCCAGCAACCAGAATCATCTTAGTGATGGGAAAGCTTCTCATGAACTGTAATCTCAGCCTCAAGCAACAATACTGGGAAATCATATAGACTAACTTTATATGCTGACTAGAAAATCTAATGTGTAACCTGTTTACCTAAATCATCTGATGACGGCTTATAAATCTGAATCTTCAGTTTTCTTGGGTATTTAAGCCGGTTTAGAAATGTAGAAAATAGGAGCAGGAGGAGTCCATGCAATCTTTCGAGCTTGCTCTGCCATTCATCACGATCATGGCTGATTGTCCAACTCAATAGCCTAATTAATGCTTTCTCCCCATAACATTCGATCCCATTTGCCCCAAGTGCTATATCAAGCTGCCTCTTTAATTGTAGTTGAAAGTGCTTGCTTGAAGTGTCTTAATTTGTCCTTACGTTCAATTGAAGCTGAGAAACAAACATGGAGTCCAAACTCTGTCCAGATTCTGAGGAAGTTGACAATTTAAGTTCACGAGAAAAGAAAGTGACAGTCAAAAAGTAAGTTTGATCCAATGTACGACCATGTTATGCTTCAGCATGTGTTCAGTCTCTTTCTGAACCTGTGCCAACCTTCAAAGTTTAAGTCTGTAGGATGTTGCTGGATTGAAACAGCATTTCCTCAATCAATATTATGTGTAGTGAGATTAGTAATTCCCAGGTTATTCCCATATATCTCCCCATGTGATTATACCAACTCTTTCAGGTCATTTAGATTTTCATCTGGAAGGTAACTCATCAGTTTATTCCAGTTTTCCAGAACTTCTTCATTGTTCAATTTAATTTGAGGAATGTCTAATTCACAATCATCTTGATGAGCTTTTGAACAAAATCCATCTCTTCAAGCCACAGAACGGTCACAGAAATAGGTGGAGCAGTAAGCCATTCAGTCCCTTAAGCATGTGCTGCTGTTCAAAATGATGATGGCTGATTATCCAACTCAGTACTCTGTTCCATCATTCTTTGATCCCTTTAGTCCAAAAAAAAAATCTATGTTTTGGACTCAATCAATTTCTATGACAGTGAATTCCAAAGAGTCACCACTGTCAGGGTGAAGAAAAGTTTCCTCATCTCAGTCCAAAATGCCAGAGCCAGTCTCCTTAGACCGTGAGGCCTGGTTTGGGACTCCCCAGTCATGGAGAACATCCTTCCTGGTTCTCTCATTCTGGACATAAACACTGACTTGTGCTGCATCTTGTGATCTTCGCCTGGGTCATGTATGGGGAGGGTTGTTCTCTGTATTGCCACACTTTGACAGTGCAAGTAAACCTCTTGCTGATAGCAAGCTGGAAGCAAGGTAGCCATTTGTTGCTAAAAAAAAAAGTGCTCACTACCCATATTCAAAAGGGAAGAATGACCTACTGAGGAGAGATATTAGAGAACTTTTTGTAGCTTTAACGGTGGACACTGACAGGAATTACTGACTCACGTAGAACACACAGGGAATCAGCAAAGGTGACCC
>NW_025158381.1:0-1495 GCF_004010195.1 Chiloscyllium plagiosum
CCACCGACAATTTGAAAAATTTCATGTGAGCGCCAATCAGTAACCACTGACAGTTGGAAAAATTTTCAGGTTGGTACAACTCAGAAACCACTGACTCTGAGAAAATGCTGGGTTAGTGCAAATCAGTAACCACTGACACTTAGAGACAATTCAGGTCCATACAAATCAGTTACAACCAATAGTTTGAAAAATTTCTGCTCTGTCCAAATCAGTAACCACCGACAGGTGGAAAAATTTGGGGTCAGTACAAGATCTGACTCTTCGACAAACTTTGGGTCAGTATACATCAGTAACCACCGAGCTTTTGAAAAATTTCCGGTCAGTTTACATCAGTAACCACAGACAGTTGGAAACATTTCGGGTCAGCGCAAATCAGGAACCAGTGACAGTTTGAAAACTTTCAAGACAGTACAAATCAGGAACCAGTGACACTAAGAAAGATTTTGGGTCAGTGCAAATCAGTAAACATCCACACTTGGAAAAATTTGGGGTCAGTACAAATCAGAAACCACCGACATTGGAAAGCATTTGTGGCAGTACAAATGATTCATCACCGACACTTAGAAACATTTCGGGCCAGTGCAAATCAGTAACCACTGAGAGTTGGATGAATTTCAAGTCAGTACAAATCAGTAAGCAGCGATACTGAGAGTAATTTGTACTGGGTCAGTACAAATCATTAACCACCGACAGGTGGAAAAATTACGGGTCAGTACAAATTGGTAAGTACTGACATTTAAAACAATTTTGGGACAGTGCAAATCAGTAACCATCCACGCTTAGCAAAACTTAGGGTCAGTACAAATCAGTAACCACCAACACTGAGAAAATGTTCGGGTCAGTACAAATCAGTTACCACTGACACATGGAGACATTTCTGGTTGGGGGCAAATCAGGAAACACTGACACTTCGACAAACTTTGGGGCAGTGCAAATCAGTAATATCTGACACTTGGAAAAATTCCGGGTCTGTACAAATCTGTAACAACTAAAAAGTGTAAAAATTACAGGTCAGTACAAATCAGTAAGCACTGACATTTCAAAACATTTTTGGACAGTGCAAATCAGTAACCCACAACATTAGAAAAAAATTGGGTCAGTGCAAATCTGTAACCATCCACACTTGGAAAAAATTTGGGGTCAGTGCAAATCAGTCACCACCGATAGTTGGATAAATTTCAGATCAGGACCAATTAGTGTGGGAAAAGATTTGCTAACCCAGGATAGGCCCACAAATGCAAAATTGGCCAAACTGTACCAGAACACCCAGAATTCCCGAGCAGCTCCCAAACCGAATCAGACAGCACGCATACAAGGGATTAGGCTTTCTGCTCCCACAGACAGAACACAACACGACAGTTATCTCAAAACCCTCAGGGCAGTTTCACAACCCAGCAATACTAAAGCCACACAAGGAGCGGGTCAGACAGAGAGGCCCAGGAAGGACACCCTCCAGGAACAAGACAATGGAAACACCTCACTACTTCAGAAGAGA
>NW_025158382.1:0-1495 GCF_004010195.1 Chiloscyllium plagiosum
GCACTGCATTAGACTCCCCATTCACATCCACGCCGCATTAGACTCTTCATTCACATCCACGCTGCATTAGACTCCCCATATACATCCACGCTGTATTAGACTCCCCATTCACATCCACGCTGCATTAGACGCCCCATACTTATTCACGCTGCATTAGACTCCTCATTCACATCCTCACTGCATTAGACTCCTCATTCACATCCTTGTTTCATTCGGCTCCTCATTCACATCCACTCTGCATTAGACTCCTCATTCACATCCGCACTGCATTAGACTCCCCATTCACATCGTCGCTGCATAAGACTCCCCAATCATATCCACACTGCATTAGACTCCCCAATCATATCCACACTGCATTAGAATCCTCATTCACATCCACGTTACATTGGACTCCTCACTCACATCCTTGTTGCATTAGTCTCCTCTTTCACATACATGCTCCATTACACTCCTCATTCTCATCCGCACTATATTAGACTCCTCATTCACATCCAGGCTGCAATAGACTCCTCATTCACATCCACGCTACATTAGACTCCGCATTCACATCCACACTGCATTAGACTCCCCATTCACATCCACGCTGCATTAGACTCCTCATTCACATCCACGCTGTATTAGACTCCCCATTCACATCCATGCTGCATAAGACTCACCATTCACATCCACACTACATTAGACTCACCATTCACATCCATGCTACATTAGACTCCGCATTCGCATCCACTCTGCATTAGACACCCCATTCACATCCACGCTGTTAGACTCCTCATTCACATCCACGCTGTATTAGACTCCCCATTCACATCCACGCTGCAGTAGACTCCTCATTCACATCCACGATGCATGAGACTCCTCATTCACATTCTCGCTGTGTTAGACTCGTCATTCACATCCACGTTCTATTAAACTCCTCATTCATGTCCATACTGCATTAGACTCCACATTCACATCCACGCTGCATTAGATTCCTCACTCACATCCACGCTACATTACACTCTTCATACTCATCCACGCTGCATTATTCTCCTCATTCACATCCACGCTGAATTAGACTCCCCATTCACATCCACGCTGCTTTATACACCCCATTCACTTCCACGCTGCATTCGACTCACCGTACACATCCATGCAGTTAGTCTCCTCATTCGCATCCTCGCTGCATTAGACTCCTCATTCACATCCACGCTGTATTAGACTCCTCATTCACATCCACGATGCATTCATTTCCCCATTCACGTCCACACTGCATTAGACTCCCCAATCACATCCACGCTGCATTCGATTCCTCATTCACATCCACACTGCATTCGACACCCCATTCACATCCACGCTGCATTAGACTCCTCATTCACATCCACGCTGTATTATACTCCTCATTCACATCCAAAGTGCATTAGACTCCCCATTC
This sequence comes from Chiloscyllium plagiosum, assembly GCF_004010195.1. NCBI lineage: Eukaryota > Metazoa > Chordata > Chondrichthyes > Orectolobiformes > Hemiscylliidae > Chiloscyllium > Chiloscyllium plagiosum. The sequence continues at coordinate 1,412 of NW_025158382.1, forward strand.
ACATCCACGTTGCATGAGACTCCTCATTCACATCCACGCTGCATTAGACTACTCATTCACATCCGCACTGCATTAGACTCCCCT
>NW_025158383.1:0-1495 GCF_004010195.1 Chiloscyllium plagiosum
GCACTGATCATTGTGGGACTCCACTGGTCACAGTCCTCCAGTCTGAAAAACAACCCTCCACCTCCACTCTCTGTCTTCAACCTTTGAGCCAGTTCTGTATCCAAATGGCTAGATGTCCTTGTATTCTGTGAGATCTAAACTCGCGAACTACTTTTGTACTAATTATACACCTATTACCTTTATACTCTTCTAAGGATTCGCTCGATCTATCCTGTCTCTACCTGGCATATGCTTCCTTCTTTCTATTAATCAAACCCTTTAGTTAGGCAGCATTGCCTATGCCCACCAGCTTTCCTTTTCATCCTAACAGGAATATACTTTCTCTGGATTCTTGTTATCTCATTTCTGAAGGCTTCCCATTTTCCAGCCGTCCGCTACCTGTGAACATCTGCCCCCAATCAGGTTTTGAAAGTTCTTGCTAAATACTGTCAAAATTGGACTTTCTCCAATTTAGACCTTCAACTTTAAGATCTGGTCTGTCCTTTTCCACAACTATTTTAACTCTCATAGAATTATGGTCGCTGGCCCCGAAGTGCTCCTCCACTGACACCTCAGTCACCTGCTCTGCCTTATTTCCCCCAGAGTGGGTCAGGTTTTGCACCTGCTCTAGTAGGTTCATCCACATACTTAATCAGGAAATTTTCTTGTACACACTTAATAACTTCCTCTCCATCTACACTCTTAACGCTATGGCAGTCCGAGTCTATGTTTGGAAAGTTAAAATCTCCTACCATAATCACCCTACTTTCTTACAGATAGCTGAGATCTCCTTGCAAGTTTGTTTCTCATTTTCCCTCTGACTATTAACGAGTCTATAATACAATCCCAATAAATTGATCATCCCGTTCTTATTTCTCAGTTCTACCCAAATAACTTCCCTGGATGTATTTCCAGGAATATCCTCCCTCAGTACAGTTGTAATGCTATCCCTAATCAAAAGCTCCACTCCCCCTCCTGTCCTGCCTCCCTTTCTATCTTTCCTGTAGCATTTGTATCCTGGAACATTTAGCTGCCAGTCCTGCCCATCCCTGAGCTATGTTTCTGTAATTGCTATGATATCCCAGTCCCATGTTCCTAACCATGCCCTGAGTTTATCTGCCTTCCCTGTTTGGCCCCTTTGCATTGAAATAAATGCAGTTTACTTTATTGGTCCTACCTTGTCCCTGCCTGCCCTGACTGTTTGACTCGTTTCTGTTCTCACTTGTTCCAATCTCAGATTGATCTATTTCCTCACTATCTCCCTGCCCCCTGAACCTCAACCCCCCGCTTTACAAGTTTAAATTCTCCCGAGCAGCTCTAGCAAATCTCCCTGTCAGTATATTCGTCCCCTTCCATTTTAGGTGCAATCCGTCCTTCTGGTACAGGTTCCTTCTATCTCAAAAGAGATTCCAGTGATCCAAAAATGTGAATACTTCTCCCATACACCAGCTCCACAGCCATGCATTCATCTGCTCTATCCCTGTATTCCTGCCCTCACTAGCTCGTAGCGCCGGGA
>NW_025158384.1:0-1495 GCF_004010195.1 Chiloscyllium plagiosum
TTAATGGAGATGTGTGAGGCATGTTTTTCACACAAAAGGTGGTGAGTGCCTTGAAAACACTGCCAGTGGAGGTGGTGGAAGCAGACACAATAGCAGCATTCAAGAGACACCTGGATGAATACATGAATAGGAAGGGAATAGAGGGATATGGATCCTGTAATTGAAGACAGTTTTAGTATGGAAGGGCAGAATGTGTTGGTGCAGGCTTGGAGGGCCGAAGGGCCTGTTTTACCAAACCCAATTCTTGACTTGGAGATGCCAGTGTTGGACTGGGGTGCATAAATTTAAAAATCACACAACACCAAGTTATAGTCCAAAAGGTTTGTTTGGAAGCACTAGCTTTCGGAGCGCTGCTCCTTCATCAGGTGGTTGTACACTGTGTGTGATTCTTAACCAACCCCAATTCAACAGTATAAACGAAAGAGGGCTCCCCTAAAGGATGCGCAGGAGTAGAGGCACCTGGATATATGTGTGCATTGTTATTAATAAAGGGACTGAATACAAGAATAAGGAGGTTATGCCGAAGCTATGTAACACACTAAGTGGAGCTCAGCTGGAACATTGTGTACAGTTTGAGGAATCACATTTCTGGAGGTAAATAAACACATTGGAGAGAGTGCAGAAGGAGGCTTCCATGGTTAAGAATCTTCAATCATATTGAAGATATTGGAAGTATTTACCTTGCAGGAGCAAGCTTGTGGGAACTAGTTTAGTTTGGGATTATGTTCGGCATGGTTTGGTTGGACTGAAGGGTCTGTTTCTGTGCTGTATGACTCTCTGACTCTGAATCTGTAGAAAGGGGAAGGCTGAGAAGAGATTTTAACGCAATGTGGAAAAGGAATCAATATCAAGTGAGAAGGAACTTTTTTACTCAGGGAGCAGTTAGAGTCTGGAATGTGCTGCCTGAAAGTATGGCAGAGGCAGGTTCAGTTCTGTCAATCAAGAGGGCTTTATGCTGTTTGGAGATTATTACTTAAATATAAGTAATGTGCAGGGTTAAGGGCAAGGGCAGGAGGATGACAATAAATCATGATACTGATACAGAGAGCTAACATGATGGGCTGAACGGTCTTCTTAAACACTGTGACATTTCTCTGATTCTGTGAACATGCACAATAGCAGATAGGAAGAAATATAATACTCCTGCAGCCTTCACACTGGACCCCTTGGAAGGTTTTTCACACACAAGTGGTCTGGGGTCAGGAAGGCACACAATAAAAAAGTTATTCAGCAAAACAAAAGCTAAGTGCAAAGTTTTGTGATATAATTTGCACCTCTATTGGGAGCTGTACATTTACCCCATAGAACAACAAAGCAAGGAAGCTATGATGAACATCTGCATAACACTGGTTCAGATTAGAATCCCTACAATGTGGAAATAGGCCCTTCGGCCTAACAACTCCACACAGACCCTCTGAAAAGTAACTCAGCCAGATCCATTCCCTTACATTTACCCCTGACAAATGCAACCAACCTACACATCCCTGAAGACTAC
>NW_025158385.1:0-1495 GCF_004010195.1 Chiloscyllium plagiosum
TGAGGTCTGCTCTGCAGTGCTATGTCCAGTACTGGTCACCATGTTACATGAATGATATTATTAAGCTGGATGGGGTTCAGCAGAGATATAACATTTTGCTACTGAATATGGAATATTTCAGGAAGAAAGAAAGACCGGATCGGCTGATACTTTTAAACGAGCATATAGGAGGTTGAGAGGCGACCAATACATGTTTGCATAATCATGATGGGGAAAGATAGGGTTAGTGGTATTTGTCGTTTCCAGTGGATGAGATATTTCAGAACCAAGGGAATCATTTTCTTTAAGGGAAAGTGGAAAGTTTTCTTTTGGAAAAATAAAATGTGGAATAACTTCCAGAGCAAGTCATGAATGTGGTCACAATTAAAACATTTAAAAGACATTTAGATAAGTACATGATTAGGAAAGACTTGGAGGGATTATTTGCCAGGAGCAGGTAGTTGGGAGTAATTTAGTTTGGGGTTCTGTTTGGCATGGACTGATTGAACGGAAGGACTGATTCCGTGTTGCATGAAACTGACTTGACGTTTATTTCATAACATAAAGTCAAGATTAGAAGAAAAGAGAGTTGACCATTCATTTGATATTTAAAGATAATTTTCAACAGGCTGAGAACTGCGTGGTGCGCCTGCAAAACATTTTATCATTGTCACAAATTCGTAGTTTGGGCAAGGAGTAAGAAAATGTGTCCACATGTCATTGTGCCCACATTCCAAGGAAATTGACGATCTATATATTTGTCAAAGTATTATGACTGCATTATGGAAAACTTTAAGCATTTAAAATGTTTGAATGGGAAGATCGGAAGCGGACCAGAGTCGATAGAGAGGTGTAGGTGGGTCAAGTGAAATAACAAACACTGGTGTCTGGAGAATAGACAGTAAAAATGTGTCTGTTTGCGAACACGTTGGGGAGTTGAATTAAAAAAATAAAGAAGGCGACATTGAATGGAGACATTGCGCAATTGAGGCACAGAGGAACCAGACACTTGAATCTCACACACACTCAAAAAAAAAACTTTTGCACTTACATTAATTTTCCTGGAAGAAAAATTGATGTTGAAACGTCTTGGAAGAGTTTACTTTCCGAATCACGGAAGTTTATTTCCACAGATTCACAGGGTAACACCAAAACCACATCGAGAACGCTATGGTAATAATGACTTTAAATGCAGTCCAGAGAAGATTTACTCAACTGATTCCTGTGGTGAGAGGTTGTCTCAGAGTTAAATCGTGATCAGACTGGCCTTGGATGTGTTGGGCTTTCGGTAAATGATTTGTGATTTTGTTCGAATCCAAAATACTCCGAGTATTCTTTTCAAGTCGAATTCGGAAACAGTATTGCAATTTGTGCAAGAGATTTCCACTCGTGGATGAACTGCAAACCTGAACAATATCTCAGTTTAGAAGATGGAGAATGCTTTTAACGCCTCAAAAGACTGTGTGTTTGTGAAACTCTTTCTAGAGAGTGATGGAGTATAAGATGTTGAATATTC
>NW_025158386.1:0-1495 GCF_004010195.1 Chiloscyllium plagiosum
CTGAAGAGCAGGGAATAATGATGGCGTTAATCATTCTCAGGTCCTGCACAAAACTCCATCGGCCTGGATTACCTGGTTTGGGGCTTGGGAGTAGCGGTGTGTTGCAGCGGTTCACAGTAGGGACCAGGATGACTTGTTGCAGGAGAGAGTGAATAATAATTTTAATCACCTTGCCTGCAGTCGGTGACAGATGGTACTGCCTTATAGACGGCAAGGTGGACGCTAGTTTGACAGTGACCGTGAGAGGTGGAGCTGAAAACACTAGGATCGCCTCATTGGGACGTCGCACCCACAATGACAGAGGGAGAGCCTCAAGCAGCATAGGGCAGGTCGGCGTGGGCGGTGGTATCCGCAGGACAAAAACCACAGGAACCGAGAAGTGACGACAAAGAATGCAAAAATCCTCCGGTCCTTGAGGAGAAAGTGAGGTCTGCAGATGCTGGAGATCAGAGCTGGAAATGTGTTGCTGGAAGGGACTCATGGTCGGATGTGTCTAGGGGCCAAAGTTCCGAGGCAATTCCCAGCACAAACATCATTAGCCCCAAGTCCTGCGGGAGTGACGGAACTTTAACCGCAACCGGGATGTAGGGGAAGGAGACTGTGTCAAAGCGGAACAGTGGCTCCTTGTCGGCATCAAATAGGACCCCCGTGCCAAGCCTTGCTACACAACATAATAAAGCCCAGTGAAGTGGAGGGAAGACGGCAGATCAAGGCAGGGTCCCGCAAGGGCAGGGTAGAATGGCTCAGGGTAGATGAAGTATGCCGCAGCGCAGTAGAAGTCACGTAGAAAATGACATGTCTGTAGTATCCAGTGAAGGAAGTAACATGTGGGGAATGGCAGAGCATGCAGTAAAGATGGGAGAGAGGAGAGAAAAGAGGCACGCACAGGGTTGTTGGGGGACGCCCAAACATAAAGGGAGAGAGTGGATTAGGCGAGGAGGACAGATTAACCATAGCAGCATGCAGCAGGGGCAGACTGGAGCCAGGAAGCTCTGGTGTAAGCCACTGTGGGGAACCGTGAATAGAGGCATTAAATTTGCATGGCGTTTGGCGCCCCAAAAGGTCGATTGGGTTGGAAGGGGAAATTATAGCTCAGTCAGGCGCCGTGCCTGGACCAACACCAATAAGGATAGAATCTGTGATTTCTCGTGGGGTACTCCAGAGACACCCACAGAGCGAACAGTATCAGAGCTGACAAGAAGAGCCGCTGAGGGAGGTGCAGAGGAATGTGTGGCCCCGGAGTCCACCATACGGAGCCCCATCTCAACGTCTATCATGGGATTCTCGGATGGGAAGAGGAACAGCCGTATGGAAGGGGCCTGCGAAAACTCCCTCATGGGGCATCTCTAGACTTGTGGGGCATGTGGGATGGGGTCGCCAAATGAGTAGCTGGGCGGCAAAGGCTGCCGCTGTTCCAGGAAAACTGGTTGGGCTGAGGAACTCGCTGTGGCTGTGAAGTACAGGAGTCCCGTGCCCAGTGTCCAATGTTCCCACA
>NW_025158387.1:0-1495 GCF_004010195.1 Chiloscyllium plagiosum
GTTTAGTAATAAGACAGAAAAGATGAAAACAGTATGAGTAAGAAAATGGTGCTGAGGATATTAATGAGGTTCAATGCTGGCCAATCATCAGGGCCTGGTAATTTAAATGCCATAGCAGGAAGGGAAAGGAAGATATCCTGAAAATATTAGATGCATTGGTGGTCATCTTCCAAACTTCTATCGAATCTGCCAGATTTCCTACAGATTAGAGAGAAGTTAACCTAACAAAAAGTGAGGGGTGGAGGAAAACACAGACATTACTTACCAGTCAGTCAAACATCAAGATAGGAAAAATATTCAGGATATTATAAATGTTTGACGACAGAACATTTGGGAAATATTAACTGGATTGGACAAAGTCAGCTTGGATTTATGAAAGGAAAATCATGTTAACAAATCTATAGAATGTTTCTGATGATGTAACCAAATCGAAGGGAGTTCCAATGGATGTGGTTAGTTTGGATTTTCGCATGGGATTTAATAAGTTCCCTCATTTGTTGTTATTGGGAAAAGTTTAAGCACTTGGGATAGGGAGTAATCATGGATGAAAAATTGATTGACAAACAGGAAACAAAGAGTGCGAATATTTGGGGCTTTTTCCGAGCGGTGGGCAATGGCACAAAGATCTCTGCTTGGGACCCAGATATTCCAGATATATTTAAATGACACGGATAATGGAGCCAAATACAACATTCTCAGGTTTGCTGATGCCAAATATCTGAGCAGGCTATTGAATTGTGTGTAGGATGTAAGGAGGTTTCAAAGTTACTCAGACAAGTTGCCTAACTGTGCTATAATGTTTCTATATTGGTTTGACTACTATTTTCACCTTTGTTCAAACTCCAGGACATCCCGTTGTTGCTGTTTCGCTCGAAGCTCCTGACTCACCTGTCTGATACCTGGAGTGTCCAAGCCTCATCTCACTTCATCCACTCCTCTGATTTTCTCATTCCACATTATGCCAATCTCCTGATCCAGACTCACTTTCTAGTTTGGACTGAGAAGGTGTTGGTGTATCCATTGACATGCAGGCATTGTAAAAGGGTGGTTGGTAGCTGTTGTTGGTGTTGGTGGGGATTGGGCAAGGAAGGGTTGATGAAACTTAGAGATGGACCTTTCAAGAGAGAAATTCCTGAGCCAAGGCATCGATTTACGTTCTATTCCGAGTCTTCAGTTTTACAAAGGTCCATTCTCCTGCGCCTGAAAACACTCTCCTTCCAAGTTACAGAACTTAACTAAGCATCTGTTTTGGTTTTCCATAATGTTGAACTAAAAAAAAGTGACACCTTTCACAAATATTGGCGCCCACATTGCTCCTGTGAAACTTCGAATGTTTAACTGATATTAACAGCAGGGAATTGAATACCTGGTGTGTCTCTTTGTTTTGTTTGCTGGTTTAAATGTTACATATTTGTTCAGAAGTCGAGTATTCTGGGACAAGACAGATACCGACAAAGCTTTCGATCTTGCGGCCAACAGGAGGAATGAATGATAT
>NW_025158388.1:0-1495 GCF_004010195.1 Chiloscyllium plagiosum
TGTGTTGAGGTGTTGGGTTGTCGGTATCAGTATCCATGGATCTTCAGTCTTTATCTGGGATTGTACTTCGTGAATCTATAGTCAGCAGTCTGCCAGACTGGGGAAATTAGTGGCAGTTTATCCCGTCTAATCTCAGTGGTCAGATTAATTTCAACCTGGAATTATTTTAACATGTGGTAACTTACATCCACCAACATTTGAACTTTTCTCACTTATCCCCAAGATGGACATTTGTGTCTTAACATGGAATATGCTGATCCTTTTAAAATAATTCGCTTGGATTCATTGGAATGCCCACTTCACACTGAGACAGACAAAAGCTCACTCACACATACACACAAATTCTCACACCCACACGCTCAAATAACGATGCACTCACGTAGACTTATGCAGACACATACAAACACAGCCATACTCTCTCTCACACACACACACAAATACACACACACACTGTAATGACTGAGACCAATCTGGGTGTTAACGTATGCTGTAAAATGCCATGACTCTGTGATAGTTTGAAACAACTGACATATTTTGAGTGAGGATAAGGCATTGGTGAGCTAAATAGAATGACTTTATTTCTAAATAGCTTTACCTTGGGTCAAAATTGAAATATTCAACATGGACAACAATCTGGAGGAGTAAAATCAGTGCAATGAGAGGATTTTAGAAAGGAAATTATCAAAACAAAATAATTCATGAGAAACCATTGACAGATTGAATAAAGGAAAACTCATAGAAGCTGTTTAATATTGTAAGAGCAAGAGAATAACTGGGGCAAGTGTTCAGACCCATTACAGACCACTGTGGCAATCTGCTAGTGGATGGATAAGACATGGACACAGTCTTCAGTGAATAATTTGCATTTGTACTCACAATTGAAAAGGACATCAGAGTTATGGACATCAGATTGGATAGACTGAGCAATTTGATGAAATTGCTATAGAGTGAAAATACTAGGGAGTTCAGTTGCCCTGAAAAAGGATTAACCTGAATGCATGTTTGAGTTGTATCCTGTTCTGTCAGTGAAATCAAGAAAGGATAGATGAAAGGCCCTATCAATAATTTTAAATTCTCTCTGTCCACAGATGAAGTGCAAGATAATGGGGAGCTGCTAGCATTATCCAAGTGTCACAATCATGGAGAAAGTGGTAGACCAGGTAATTAGAGCCAATCAGTGTAACAGCAGTGATGGGGAAGTTATTAAAAATAATTCTTGTCAATACTGATGTTAGTCAGGGAGAGCCAGTAAGAATTTCATAAGGCTAGGCTGTGTTTGACAGACTTGTTTTTCTTGAGGAGGGAACCACAATTGTGGGTAATGCAGTTGATTAATGCTACATGGATTTTAGCAAACTTCTGATAAACTCCTTCATGGAAGACTGATCAAGTAAAGGACAATGGGATGCAAGGGAAAGTTGTATATTAGATGCAAAATTGGTTGAGACGCAAAAAAACTGAAGGAGACGGCAGAGTGATGTTTCTCTGCATTAGA
>NW_025158389.1:0-1495 GCF_004010195.1 Chiloscyllium plagiosum
GCTGTGCCTGAGGTTAGATTCCTGACCGTCCCATACTCTGTCGTATTACTTGTTCTGGATACTCTGCTGAGGCCTCCACCCATCTCACTCCTTCCATCATTCTTTATCCAACTGAACACCGCCCCACCCCCCACACCATGCCACAGTACTGAGCTGAAAGCCCTCTCCACAGCCCGAGTTGTACAATTGGCCAGGACTCTGGTCCCAGGAGGATTCAGGACCAGACTGTCCCTGCCTGTGGACATTCACACAGCAAGGGCTTCACCCAGGGAAATGTCACAGTCTATTTATGATAAAATTAGCAGATCTAAAATTACACCCACAAAAAAAATAACACAGGCCTCGCCAGGGGGAAAGTAAAATCATTCCTGAGGGTTTGCAAATAAAAATAACTTCAAGTCCCTAAAGGAGAACAAAGTTAGAAACCACAGGAGGCTGTGTTGCTTTTCAGTGTGACACAGTTTGGCTGTGGGTTTGTCTGCAGAACTGGGGAGAGCTCAGTAGCAGTCATGGGAAACCTGAGTGGTGCTGGAAAAGCACAGCCGGTCAGACAGCATCTGAGGAACAGGCAAGTCGACGGTTCTGGCATTGCTCATGAAGGGCTTTTGCCACAGTTAGTGACTCTGACCTCTGGCATTGCCTGTCTCTCTGTGTCCGGCTCTCCTGATCAGAACCTTCCTCTTTGACTGAGCTGCTGTCTCCCTCTCCTACAATCGCCTCAAGTGATTGATTGTAGAATTATCTCCAAACACTTGGAAGCAATGAACCAGGAGTCAATTGTACATTGGACAACACCAGGTTATAGTCCAACAGGTTTATTTGGAAGCACTAGCATCAGGTGGTGGTGCTTACAACTAAACCCATTGGACTAAAACTTGGTGTTGTGTGCTGTTTGCCCACCCCAACCCAACACCGGCTCCTCCATATCATTGCTCATTGGCTAAGTGGCCACACTCACACCTGCAGTGGGTGATGATGCTGTGAGGTCACAAAGTTACTTTGTCCTGTGTGTTTTATGCAGAGGTATCGGGCAGTCTACAGATACAAGTGGTTGTCATGTTGGCAGAGGCAGGGGCAACAGCTGAGCCCAGCGAGAGTGAAAAGATATCCAGGCCATATGGAAATGCCCACTATCTCCACCCTATTGTTTTTATTCACTCAAGGGATGTGGGTATCTCTCGCAAGGCCAGCATTTACTGACCAGCCCAAGGTGCCCAGAGTCGACCATCTCAGCTGTGGGCTTGGAGTCACATGGACGACTGACCAGGTAAGCACAGCAGGTTCCATCCCGAAGGGACATTGTGTAGAGGTGCTGGTGTTGGACTGGTGTGGCACACACACACTCACCCTCTCTGATACACATGCTATCTCTCAGACACACATACCTATATTCACGCACACACCCTTCCATAGGCACATACTCCATCACACTCTATCAACCACGCACACACACTCTTACACATACTCTCTTTCTCTCACACACACGCACATACAC
>NW_025158390.1:0-1495 GCF_004010195.1 Chiloscyllium plagiosum
GTTTTCGGCCACTACAGGAGGGACTCCTGCAGATTTGGAGCTGAGGTGACTGACCTTTATCAACCATGACCATCTTCCTACGTGTCAGATACGATTCCAACCAGCGGGGAGTTTGCCTCTGATACACATTGATTCCAGTTTTGTTAAGGCCCCTTGATACTAAACTTGGTAGAAGGCAGCCTTGACTTAAAGGGTCACTATCACCCCACCTCTGGAATTAAGCTCTTTTGTCCATGTTTGAACCACGGTAATGAGTCAGGAGCTGAGTGGCCCTGGTGGAGCCCAAACTGGGCGTCATTGAGCAGGTCATTGCTGAGCTGGTGCTGCCTAAAAGCACGAACATCTTCCACCACTTTACTGATGATCGAGAGTGGACTGATGGAGTGGTATTTGGCTGGATTGGATTTCTTTTGCTTTTTATATACAGGAGATACTTTGGTAATTTTCTACATAATCGGGGAAAGCCGTTGTTGTAACTGTATTGAAACAGCTTGGCTAGGGGAGTGGCAAGTTATGGAGCACAAGTATTCAGTACTATTGCCAGAAGATTGTCAGATTATGGACCCTATGGAGTATCCAGTATCTCCAATCATTTCTGGATATCGCGTGGACTGAATCAAATTGGCTGATGACTGGTAACTGAATCGCTGTGGACAACTGGAGGATCATCCACTCAGCACTTCTGACTGAAGATTGTTGCGAATGCATCAGCCTTATCTTATACACTGAAGTGCTGGGCTCTTTCATCATGGAGGAAGGGGTTATTTGTGGAATCTCTTCCTCCAGTGAATTGTTTAATTGTCCCCAATGTTTCTCGACTAGATGTGGAAGGACTGCAGTGCTTAGATCTGAACCGTTGCTTGTGGGATCACTTAGCTCTGTGTATCACTTACTGCGTATGCTGTTTGGCGCACAAGAAGTCCTTTTTGGTGGCTTCACCAGGCTGACCCCTCATTGTCAGGTATGCCTAGTGCTGCTATGGCATCCTGCACATTCCACTGAACCAATGTTGATCCTCTGGATTGATGGCAATTGTTGCGATGGGGATATGCCAGGCCATGAGGTTATGTGGGAGTACAATTCCACTGCTATTTATGACCCACAGCACCTTATGGACATCCAGATTTGAACTGCTAGATCTGTTCAAAGTCTGTCCTATTTAGCACCGTGATAGTACCACCCACAATGGTTGAGGCTATTCTCAATGTGAGGTGTGACTTTATCTCCACAATGACTATGCGGTGGTCTCTCTTACCGATACTGTCATGGACAGATACTTCTGCAACTGGCAGATTAATAAGGCTGTGGTAAAGTATGTATTTTCCTCTTGTCGGTTCCTTCACCACCTGCCGCTAGTTATATCCTTTAGGACCCAGCCAGCTCGATCAGTATTGCTGTAGCTGAGAAACTGTTGGTGGTGAACATTGAAATCCCCCACCCAGAATACATCCTGCGTACGTGATACCCTTAGTGCTTCCTCCAAGTATTGGTCAGC
>NW_025158391.1:0-1495 GCF_004010195.1 Chiloscyllium plagiosum
TGTGGGGCTGGTTTATATCAGACAGGGGGAGATTCTTGTCAGTGTCTGTTGGGCTGGATTATATCAGACAGGTGGAGATTGTTGTCAGTGACTGTGGGACAGTTTTATATCAGACAACGGGAGATTGGTGACAATGACTGCGGTATGGTTAATATCAGACATGGGGTGATTGGTGTCAGTGTCTATGTTGCTGGTTCATATCAGACACGGGAAGATTGGTGTCATTGACTGTGGGTTGGTTTATATCAGACAGGGGGAGATTGGTGTCAGTGACTGTGGGGCTGGTTTATATCAGACAGGGGTAGATTTGTGTCACTGTCTGTGGGGCTGGTTTATATCAGACAGGCGGAGATTGGTGTCTGTGTGTGTGGGGCTGGTTTATATTGGACAGGAGGAGATTGGTGTCAGTGATTGTGGGGCTGGTTCATATCAGAAAAGGGGAAATTGTTGTCAGTGACTGTGGGCCTGCTTTATATCAGACAGGGGGAGATTGGTGTCAGTGACTGTGGGGCTGCTTTATATCAGACAGGGGGATTTTGGTGTCAGTGACTGAGGGGCTGGTTTATATCAGTCGGGGGAGATTGTTGTCAATGTCTGTGGGGCTGGTTTATATCAGACAGGGGGAGATTGGTGTCCGTGACTGTGGGTCTGGTTTGTATCATACAGGGGGAGATTGTTGTCAGTGTCTGTGGTGCTGGTTTATATCAAACAGGGGGAAATTGGTGTCAGTGTCTATGGGGCTGGTTTATATTAGACAGGAGGAGATTGGTGTCAGTGTCTGTGGAGACGGTTTATATCAGACGGGGCAGATTGGTGTCAGTGTCTGTGGGGCTGGTTTATATCAGACAGAGGGTGATTGGTGTCAGTGACTTTGGGACTGGGTTACATCAGACACGGGAAGATTGGTGTCAGTGTCTATGGGGCTGGGTTATATCAGACAAGGGGAGATTGGTGACAATGACTGTGGTTTGGTTTATATCAGACAGGGGAAGATTGGTGTCAGTGTCTGTGTTGCGGTTTTATATCAGACAGGGGAAGATTGGTGTCAGTAACTGTGGGTCTGGTTTATATCAGACAGGGGAAGATTGGTGTCAGTGTCTGTGTTGCGGTTTTATATCAGACACGGGAAGATTGGTGTCAGTAACTGTGGGTCTGGTTGATATCAGACAGGGGTTGAATAGTGTCAGTGTCTGTGGAGCAGGGTTATATCAGACAAGGGGAGATTGGTGTCAGTGACTGTGGGTCTGGTTTATATCAGACAGGGGGTTATTTGTGTCACTGTCTGTGGAGCTGGTTTATATTAGACAGGAGGAGATTTGTGTCAGTGACTTTGGGGCTGGTTTATCTCAGACAGGCAGAGATTGGTGTCAGTGACTGTGGGGCTGGTTTATATCAGACAGGGGGAGATTTGTGTCAGTGACTGTGGGGCTGGTTTACATCCGACAGGGGGAGATTGGTGTCAGAGACTGTGAGTCTGGATTATATCAGACTGGGG
>NW_025158392.1:0-1495 GCF_004010195.1 Chiloscyllium plagiosum
ACCGATTCGCACTCACACACATCATCTCAGACTGGCGCACAAACCCACACATCGTCTCGCACACACACAAACCCACACACCATCTTGCACGTGCACACACACACCGTCTCGCACTCACACACATCATCTCAGACTGGCGCACAAACCCATACACCGTCTCGCATGCGCGCACAAACCCACACACCGTCTCGCACACAAACCCACACACCGTCACCGTCTTGCACGTGCACACACAAACCCACACACCGTCTTGCATTCAAACCCACACACCGTCTCGCACACAAACCCACACACCGTCTTGCATTCAAACCCACACACCGTCTCGCACACAAACCCATACACCGTCTTGCACGTGCACACACAAACCCACACACCGTCTTGCATTCAAACCCACACACCGTCTCGCACTCAAACCCACACACCGTCTCGCACTCAAACCCACACACCGTCTCGCACTTGCGCACAAACACACACCGTCTCGCAAGTGCACACAAACCCACACACCGTCTCGCACCCACGCACAAATCCACACACAGTCTTGCACGCGCACACAAACCCACACACCGTCTTGTACACAAACCCACACACCGTCTCGCACGCGCGCACAAATCCACACACCGTCTTGCACGCGCACACAAACCCACACACCGTCTTGTACACAAACCCACACACCATCTCGCATTCAAACCCACACACCATTTTGCACGTGCACACACAAACCCACACACCGTCTCGCACACACTCAAACCCACACACCATCTTGCATGTGCACACACAAACCCACACACCATCTCGCACACGCACACCCAGATGAAGTGGTCACTCTGGTGCACACTCACCTGCAGGCTGCTGGTCTGTCCTGCCACTGTCCTTCCCCATAGCTGGGTTCTCACTGCTCCTCTGCTGGGAACCGGGATAGTGTGAGCTGTCACTCTGCTCCCGCCATTGGGCATAGATGTGGTCAAGGGACGGAGGAACAACAGCGTTCGGGTGCAGGCCGCTGTGGAGGGTAGGTCGGGGAGGAGAAAGGTACAGGAGACCCAGAAGAGGCAGCGGGGGGGGGGAGAAGGGAGAGTCACACAAAAAAAATCACAGGGATCGACAGAGAAAGGGAGCAAGAAAGACATAAAGCGAGAGAAAAACATGAGAGCAGTAAAATGGTCAGTGTACCTGTGTCCACACATCAAATACTAACATGTACACCAGGACATTCTCCTACCCCAAATACACAAACTCCCATGGAACATCCAATGCTACACATCAGAAACGAAGACAGAATGTACTGGCAAATCCAACAGTGCGGCCGTCCCTCAACACTGACCCTCCCGACAGTGCCCACTCCCTCAGCACTGACCCTCCGACAGTGTCCACTCCCTCAGTACTGACCCTCCCGACAGTGCCCACTCCCTCAGCACTGACCCTCCCAACAGTGCCCACTCCCTCAGCACTGACCCTCCGACAGTGTCCACTCCCTCGGCGCTGACCCTCCGACAGT
>NW_025158393.1:0-1495 GCF_004010195.1 Chiloscyllium plagiosum
TGCTCACACTAAATTTTAAATGTAACCAGGTTGATGATATGGCCAATGATCAAGTTCACAGATTGAGTCCGGTTCAGTGACAGGAACAAGTCAGGCAGATTTTTTTAGTCAGCCACAAGTAACTAATAGCACTAACGGATGTGGATGGTGGCTCTGTGGTTAGCACTGCTACCTCCCATCACCAAGTAGCTGCCTAAATTCCAACCTCGGGTAATCCTCTGTGTGGATTTTGAACATTCTTCCCATGTCTGTGTGGTTTCCTCCCACAGTCCAAAGATGTGCAGCTTAGAGCGGATTGACCATGCTAAATTGCCCATAGTGCCCAGGGATGTGTAGGTTAGATAGGTTAGTCATGGAAAGAGTAGGGGGGCAGGTCCGGGGCGGGGGGCATACTGTTCCCAGGGTAAATGTGGACTTGATGGACGGAATGTCCTGCTTCCACACTGTAGAGATTCTATAAGAACAACAAGAAGTTTGGACTATGCAAACACCCAGTGGGTATCTATCTGATCCACTCTCCTCTAGGCTTTGTATGTTTCAATAAGATCACCTCTCATTCCAAGAGTAACCTGTTAAAGCCTTCATTATATAAGACCCTCATCCCTGGAATACATGAAGGGAAACATCTCCAACTGCTTCCAACTTAATTATATCCTTTTTCAGGTAAGGAGGCAAAAATAATCTCTCACACAGAAGAAGTTTTTTTTTTGTTTTCTCGGTTGTGAGAGTATTTTCAAACTCTCTACCCGGCAGATCGTTGGAGGCAGAGATATTGAATGTGTTTGAGGCACAGACAGAAGGTTCCTAAATAATAACGGAGTTAAGGATTATCGGGGAATGGCAGGAATGTGCAGTGTTGGGGAAATACTGACAGTGGTAAAAAATCACACTGCTCCAGCACATCCAGGAATATAATGCAAAATGAAATGATAATAGCGATAAAATGTTAAGGGGAAATCCAAGATGGTGGCGATCTGGAAAATCTGCTTTGTTGGGCTCTCCATCACAGCACGGGCAAAGTGGTTCCCTAACTCCCTCCATCCCAGCCATTTACTTAAAATGTTTAGTTTTCGAAAGTTTTGAGAGTTGGCAGTTGTAATGGCCTTAGTTTGTGTAGTATTTAAGCTCTATGAGACTTTGTTTATTAATGATCAGTAATTCAAGTTCTTCCTCTCTCGAGTTCAAATGATGCTACAGTGTGTTTTGGATAATGATGTGCTTAAATGGTGTACCTGGAACATTAGGAGAACCATTGGCCAGAAAAGAGGAATAAACTACTTTCTAGTCTTAAAAAGAAAGGTTGGATGTTGTCCTACTGCAGGAGATGCACCTTGATGACAAGGAACATTTGATATTACAGCAGGTCGGGTTTGATCGGGTTTATTTCTCCTCTTTTAATACGATTAGTAGGTGAGAAGCCATTATGGATAAAAAGAATCGTCCATTTAATCTACTAGATTATATTTGACACTCACGGAAGGCTCATAATCCCCAA
>NW_025158394.1:0-1495 GCF_004010195.1 Chiloscyllium plagiosum
GACTACGGAGTAGAGACTTCTTCTGTTTTTTTTCCAGATTAGAAATTTGATTAAAAAACACAATTTTAAAAGACACTTACAGATCCAATACAGAGAAGCAGGTGATTATTGTAAAGAATATACTCTCTGTCAGTACCCTTTACCATTTGTTGGAGTGTGTCCCCTCAGACAAGACTGTGCAGCTTCGTGACGTCTGTGCGAAAGAGTTGGGGGTCTAGATCTCTTCGGAGACATGGGAGGATATTTGTGAAAATGCTCTAAGGATTTTGATCTGAAATAGGACCCATTCCATGCAGTTGAAAATTCTTCACAGGGTTTCTCTCAAAATTCAAAGTGGGATTATCTTCAGAGTGTCCTAAATGCAGAATGACTGCAAGCACTCTTACTCATTGCATGTGGTCCTGCTGCAGGCCTCGTATATATTGGAGCACTGCGTTAGATGTGGTAGAGTGGGTCTTGGGGACCGAATTGGAGATGGACCCAGTTTCTCTTTTCCTGGGCCTGCCCAGAATATCTTACACAGATGCACATGGGAAAAAAGATATCTTTACTTTCTGGGCTAGGAAAAGTATTATGTTGTGTTGTATGTCTGAAAACTCCCCGGGTCTGATAGGACTTTGTAAGGTCATCATGGAGAATATTCCTTTGGACTTTCACACCAACATGGTGCAACAAAAAACAGAGATCAATGTAAGTCATCGGGTCATAGAGTCATAGAGATGTACAGCATGGAAACAGACCCTTCAGTCCAACCCGTCCATGCCGGCCAGATATCCCAAACCAATCTAGTCCCACCTGCCAGCACCCGCCCCATATCCCTCCAAACCCTTCTTATTCATTCACCTATCCAAATGCCTCTTAAATGTTGCACTTGTATCAGCCTCCCCGACATCACCTGGCAGTTCAATCCATACACGTACCACTCTCTGTGTGAAATAGTTGCCCCGTAGTTCTCTATTCTATCTTCCCACTCTCACCCTAAACCTATACCTTCTCGTTCTGACTTCCCGACCCCAGGGAAAAGACTTTAGCTATTTACCCTATCCATGCCCATCATTATTTAGTAAAACTCTATAGTGTCAGCACTCAGCCTCCGATGCTCCTGGGAAAACAGCCCCAGTCTGTTCAGCATCTCTCTATAACTCAAATCCTTCAACGCTGGCAACATCCGTGAAATCTTTTCTGAACCCTTTCAAGTTTCACAACATCTTTCCGATAGCAGGAGACCAGAATTGCACGCAACATTCCAACACTGGCCTAACTAATGCCCTGTACAGCCGCAACATGATCTTACAACTCCTGTACTCTATACTCTGACCAATAAAGGAAACGCCTTCATCACTATCCTATCTACCTGCAACTCCTCTTTCAAGGAGCTATGAACCTGCACTCCAAGGTCTCTTTGTTCAGCAACAATCCCTGCGACCTTATCATTAAGTGCATAAGTCCTGCTAAGATTTTCTTTCTCAAAATTCAGCACCTCGCATTTATCTGA
>NW_025158395.1:0-1495 GCF_004010195.1 Chiloscyllium plagiosum
TATAATTTTCTAATCGCTGAATCCTGACTCCTGATGTAATTTTATAACCACTTGAATCCTGACTCCTGTTGTAATTTTAGAACCACTGAATCCAGATTCCTGATGTAATATTATAACTGCTGCAACTGACTCCTGACGTAATTGTATAACCGCTGAATCCTGAACCCTAATGTAAATTTATACCCACTGAATCCAGATTTCTGATGTACTCTTATCACCACTGAATCCTGAATCCTGATGTATTAATATATCCAGTGAATCCAGATTCCTGATTTAATTTTATAACCACTTGAATCCACAGTTATGATGTAATTTTATAATTGCGGCATCCTGACTCCTGATGTAATTGTATAACTACTGAATCCTGATTCCTGATGTAATTTTATAATCGCTGAATCCAGACTCCTGATGTAATTTTATAACCACGTGAATGCTGACTTCTGATGTAATTTTATAACCACTTGAATCCACAGTCCTGATGTAATTTTATAATTGCTGAATCCTGACTCCTGATGGAATTGTATAACCGCAGAATCCTGACTCCCGATGTAATTGTATAACTACTGAATCCTGATTCCTGATGTAATTTTACAATCGCTGAATCCAGACTCCTGATGTAATTTTATAACCAGTTGAATGCTGACTCCTGATGTAATTTTATAACCACTTGAATCCACAGTCCAGATGTAATTTTATAACCACTGAATCCTGACTCCTGATGGAATTGTATAACCACAGAATCCTGACTCCTGATGTAATTTTATAACCACTGAATCCAGATTCCTGACGTAATATTATAACTGCAGAAACTGACTCCTGATGTACTTGTATAACCGCTGCATCCTGAATCCTGATGTATTAATATATCCAGTGAATCCAGATTCATGATGTAATTTTATAACCACTTTAATCCACAGTCCTGATGTAATTTTATAATTGCTGAATTCCCGAATCCTGATGGAATTGTATAAGCACAGAATCCTGACTCCTGATGTAATTGTATAACTACTGAATCCTGACTCCTCATGTAATTTTATAATTGCTGAATCCTGACTCATGATGTAATTTTATAACCACTTGAACCCTGACTCCTGATGTAATTTTATAATCACTTGATTCTTGCCTCCTGATGTAATTTTATAACCACTGAATCTACATTCCTGATTTATATTATAACCGCTGAAACTGACTCCTGATGTAATTATATAACCACTGTATCCTGATTCCTGGTATAATTTTATAACAGCTGAATCCTGACTCCTGATGTAATTTTATAACCATTGAATTCTGTTTCCTGAAGCAATTTTATAATCGCTGATTCCTGACTCCTGATGTAATTTTATAATAACCGAATACTGATTCGTGTAGTAATTTTATAATTGCTGAATCCTGACTCCTGATGTAATTTTATAACAGCTGAATCCAGATTCCTGATCTGATTATATAACACCAGATTTCTGAAGTAATTTTATAATTGCTGAATCCTGACTCCTGA
>NW_025158396.1:0-1495 GCF_004010195.1 Chiloscyllium plagiosum
GGCTGTTCTCTGTCTGGCTTTCCCCACGAAAGTAGTGAATTCCCAGTCGAATTCATGTTGCTTGTTGTCTGCGTGTGTGGATACTAAGGATAGCTGGTCGTGTCGCTTCGTGGCTGGTTGATGTTCATGTATGAGGATTGCTAGCTGTCTTCCTGTTTGTCCTATATAGTGTTTAGTGCAGTCCTTGCATGGTATTTTGTACACTACATTCGTCTTGCTCATGTTGGGTATCGGGTCTATCGTTCTGGTGAGTTGTTGTCTGAGCGTGGCTGTTGGTTTGTGAGCCGTTCTGAGTCCTAGGGGTCTAAGTAGTCTGGCAGTCAGTTCCGAGATGCTCCTGATGTATGTTAGTGTGGCTAGTCCTTTTGGTTGTGGTATGTATGTCCGCGTTCCGTGGTCTTTCTCTTAGGCATCTGCTGATGAAGTTGCGCGGGTATCCGTTTTTGGTGAATACCTTGTGTAGGTGCTCCTCTTCTTCTTTTTGCAGTTCTGGTGCATTGCAGTGTGTTGTGGCCCTTTTGAATAGTGTCCTGATGCAGCTTCATTTGTGTGTGTTGGGGTGGTTACTTTCGTAGTTTAGGACTTGGTCTGTGTGTGTGGCTTTCCTGTATACTCTTGTAGTGAATTCTCTGTCTGGTGTTCTCTGTGCCATCACGTCTAGGATTGGGAGTTGTCTATCCTTTTTTTCTTCTCTCGTGAATCGGATTCCTGTGAGTGTGGCATTAATGAGCCGGTGTGTTTTTTCAGGAACAGGAAGACAAATGGGATGAGGGACGGAAGAGAGAGTTAGGAAGAGTGCGAGGGAGAGACATCTTCAAGAACTTTTGGGTTTAAATCCTGATACATGAAACGCAGAAATATCAGAGAACTAAATTCGATAGAAAACAAATCATCACCTCGGAGAATATTATGTGAAAACGATTAATTTCTTACCGTGTTTCACCAAAAGTAAACCTTTGAGAAAACTGACCGCCATGATGTGGATTCAAGCCGAATTCGCTGCAATCACAATGCAGAATACGAACTTTTGAACGGTTACAGCAATCCACAGACAACGCTTGCAAACTGCAACCAGTTTGGTAGTGGAGGAAATGTCAGGAAGAATGTATAATATCAAGACTTAGCGACAGGCATGTGGGAACGCAGAATGAACCGAATCTTTAACCTTCGCGTCCCCAGAGACTGTGGAGATTCCATGAATGAGAGTATTGAAGAATGGGATTAATGAAACTCTCCAAACTCTTGGGACAGTGTAGGATATTGTTGAAATGTATGCTTCAATAGCATTATAGTTTAACATCGGCTACTTCATCACTTTGCCCACACAAGGCAGTCCCAACTGCTGCATGCAATCACACATAATCCCAGGTCCGGACCCGGAATCAGAGAAAGTGTGTGAAGCATGCACGAAGATCCAATCGGAAATTGGGATGGAAAGACGAGAGAGAGGCGCATGTATTTACGAGGTTGGGACAGCTCCTGGTCAAAAGCGGGG
>NW_025158397.1:0-1495 GCF_004010195.1 Chiloscyllium plagiosum
TCCTGGTTGGGTCCAAATTTTGTTGGTCTGAACATAGTCTGGAGTACGTGCGGGGTCAGTCGGTTCCGTAGGCAGGTGCTGAGGAAGGAGATGTGGCTGTGGGAGCGAGTCTGTTTGAGGATGTGGCTGAAGAGCTTCTATGCAGAGGAGATGACCTGGGGTGTGCAGTGAGAGAGGGACTCACTGAAATCCTTGTAGAGGGAGGAGGACAGCTTCTTCAAGGAAGGCATCGTTGCAAGAGGATTCGCAGTAGATTATAATCTTCTAGGAGAAAGTGAGGACTGCAGATGCTGGAGATCAGAGCTGAAAATATGATGCTGGAAAAGCGCAGCAGATTCCTGAAGAAGGGTTCATGCCCGAAACATTGATTCTCCTGTTCCTTGGATGCTGCCTGACCTGCTGCAATTTTCCTGCAACACATTTTCAGTGCTGGTATCTAAATGCCTGGTTCAAATTGATTGATGAGATTCAAAAGACTGTTATCCAGGTAAAAATTGCTGCTTGACCACCTTATTGTACGGCCTTTTGATACAAATGTTTCATTTCATGCTTTCTACATACTGCATTCAAATCTCTAACCACAGAAAAAGCATCAACTTTTAAATACATCACATAATGCTTTCCCGATTTTACAATTTTACAAGCACCAAATTCTCACCTCTTGCCACCCCCCCCCCCCACCCCCCCCACTCCCCCACTCCAATCTACAATCATTGTAACCAACTTTGCAACACCTTCGCTATTAAGGAAAAATAAGCCATCATTACGAAAAAATGGCTTCTATCTTTTTTGTAAACTTAACTCCATTATATCCACAGATCTGTAACCCGACTGTTTCTGTCTCATACAAACGTTTTTCTTTTTAACTCTGGATAAAGCATCGCAATAATATTTTCATGACACACAATGTATACAATCTGTAACTTAAACACTTGTAACATGAAAAAAATGGCTTCTGTCTTTTTTGTAAACTTAACTCCATTACATTACCAGATACGTAGCTCATTAATCTAGAGTTACACTTTATACTAATTCCTATATATATATAGAACCCTACTGTTTCTGTCTCATACAAACATTTTACGAAAAAATGGCTTCTATCTTTTTTGTAAACTTAACTCCATTATATCCACAGATCTGTAACCCGACTGTTTCTGTCTCATACAAACATTTTTCTTTTTAACTCTGGATAAAGCATCGCAATAATATTTTCATGACACACAATGTGTACAATCTGTAACTTAAACACTTGTAACATGAGACTCCAATGAAATAGTCTGATGCTCTTGTCATCAAATCTTTCCAGGAATGTCAAAGAATTGTAATTGGTATACACAATCATCTCTGATGCATTGTTTGCAACGTGAACATTAAAATGTTGACAGGCCATTACCAGACTCAATAACTCTTTTCCAACGGTGGAATATTTTTTCTGGTGGATGTTGATTTTTGTTTAAAAATGATTGATTTGGCGTTTCAATTCCACAATCATTGT
>NW_025158398.1:0-1495 GCF_004010195.1 Chiloscyllium plagiosum
CCAGATTAATCCACGGGTTAGGCTCTGGAACACTGCCTGAGAGTGTGGGGGAGGATGGATTAATCCAGGGGTTAGTGTCTGGAACACAGTGCCTGAGGGTGTGGGTTTGGCTGGATTAATCGAAGGTTTAGGGTCAGGAACACACTGCCTGACAGTGTGGGATTGGCCAGATTAATCCAGGTGTTAGGGTCTGGAATACAGTGCCTGAGAATGTGGGATAGGCCCGGTTAATCCAGGGGTTAGTGTCTGGAACACAGTGTCTGAGAGTATGGGATAGGGCGGATTAATCCAGAGGTTTTGGTCTGGAATACAGTTTCTGAGAGTGTGGGATGGGCCAGATTCATGCTGGATTAATACAGGGGTTAGGGTCTGAAACACAGTGCCTGAGCGCGTGGGATAGGCCGGAATAATACAGAGGTTAGGGTCTGGAACACAGTGTCTGAGAGTGTGGGGGGAGGCTGATTAATTCAGGTAAGAGGGTCTGGAACACAGTGCCTTAGAGATTGGGATAGGCCGGATTATTCCAGGGGTTAGTGTCTGGAACACAGTGCCTGAGAGTGTGGGATAGGGTGGATTAATCCAGGGGTTAGTGTCTTGAACACAGTGTCTGAGAGTGTGGGATAGGCCGGATTAATCCAGTGGTTCGGTTCTGGAATACTGTGTCTGAGAGTGTACGATAGGCCGTGTCAATCCAGGGTTTATTGTCGGGAATACAGTATCTGAGAGAATGGTGGTGGTCGGTTTAATACAGGGGTTAGTGTCTGGAACACAGTGTCAGAGAGTGTGGGATAGGCTGCATTAATCCAGGGTGTAGGGTCTTTAAAACAGTGTCTGAGGGTGTGGGTTTGGCTGGATTAATCCAGGGGTTACATTCTGGAATACAGTGCCTGAGAGCGTGGGATTGGCCCGGTCAATCCAGGGGTTAGTGTCTGGAACACAGTGCCTGAGAGTGTGGGATTGGTAGGATTAATCCAGGGGTTAGGGTCTGGAACACAGTGCCTGAGAGAGTGCGGGAGGCCGAATTAATTCAGGTGTTAGGGTCTGGAATACAGTGCCTGAGAGCGTGGGATTGGCCCAGTCAATCCAGTGGTTTTGGTCTGGAACGCAGTGCTTGAGAGTGTGGGATTGGTAGGATTAATGCAGAGGTTAGGGTCTGGAACATAGTGTCTGAGAATGTGGGTTTGGCCGGCTTAATCCAGGGGTTAGGCTCTGGAACACACTGCCTGAGAGTGTGGGGGAGACCGGATTAATCCAGGGGTTAATGTCTGGAACACATTGTCTGAGGTTGTGGGTTTGGCTGGATTAATCGAAGGTTTAGGGTCAGGAACACACTGCCTGAGAGTGTGGGGTAGGCCCGGTTAATCCAGGGGTTATGGCGTGGAACACAATGCCTGAGAGTGTGGGGGAGGCCGGATTAATCCAGGGGTTTGGTCTGGAACAGAGTGTCTCAGAATGTGGGTTCGGCCGGATTAATCCAAGGGTTAGGGTCTGGAAC
>NW_025158399.1:0-1495 GCF_004010195.1 Chiloscyllium plagiosum
ATTATTTGATGAAGTGACAAAGTTGATAGATGATGGATGGACTGTAGATGTCATATGCATTGACTTTAGTAAGGCATTTGCAAAGGTTTCCTATTTAACACTAATGGATTAAGTGAAGTCACATGGGTTGCAGAATGTTCTAGCGAGGTGGATTAGAGAGCTGGTGGCGCAAAAGGAGACAGAGTGTAGTAGTGGAAGAGAGTTTGGAAAATTGGTGATCAGTGGTGTTCCAGAAGGATCACCGTTGAGACTATTGTCGTTTTTGATATACATACATGATCTGGAAGAGGGTATTGTTGGTCTGATCAGTAGGTTTACAGACGACACGAGGT
This sequence comes from Chiloscyllium plagiosum, assembly GCF_004010195.1. Lineage (NCBI taxonomy): Eukaryota > Metazoa > Chordata > Chondrichthyes > Orectolobiformes > Hemiscylliidae > Chiloscyllium > Chiloscyllium plagiosum. The sequence continues at coordinate 333 of NW_025158399.1, forward strand.
TTAGTTGAGTAACAGAAAGCATAAGGACTGTCAAAGAATACAGGAGAATATAGATTTACTAGACAGTTAGGCGGACAAGTGGTGGATGGAGATCAATCCAGGCAAATGTGAGGTGATGCATTTTGGAAATGTAATTCTCGAGCGAACTATACTGTAAACGGAAGATGCTTGGGAAAACTTGATGAGAAGAGATATTTGTGAGTTCAGGTCCATTGTATCCTGAAGGTAGCTATGTAGGTGGATACAGTGGTCAAGATATGTTCTGCTTGCCAACATTGGACGGTGTATTGAGTATAAGAGCTGGCAGGTCAGGCCAAAATTGGACAAGACTTTGGTTCGATCGTGTTTAGAATACTGTGTACAGGGGTGTAGGTTTGCTCGCTGAGCTGTAGGTTTGATATCCAGACGTTTCGCTACCTGACGAGGTAACATCACCAGTGTCGACCTCCAAGTGAAGCGAATTTGTTGTCTCATGCTTTCTATTTATATCTTTCTCCTGGATGGGGTTCCTGCGGTTTGTGGTGATGACATTTCCTGTTCGTTTTCTGAGTGGTTGATAGATGTCATTTAGATGTATGTGTTTGTTTATGGCGTTGTGGTTGGAGTGCCAGGCCTCTAGGAATTCTCTGGCATGCCTTTGCTTGGATGTGTTGCCTCAGTCGAAGTGGTGTTTTTTTTTTCATCTGTGTGTAGGGCTACGAGGGAGACAGGGTAGTGTCTTTTTGTGACTAGCTGGTGTTCGTGTATCCTGGTGGCTAACTTTCTTACTGTTTGTCCAATGCAGTGTTTGTGGCAGTCTTTGCATGGAATTTTGTAGATGACGCTGATTGTTTCCATGGGATGTATTGGGTCTTTTAAGTTTGTTAGTTTTTGTTTAGGAGTGTTGGTGGGTTTGTGTGCTACTAGGATTCCGAGGGGTCTTAATAGTCTGGCCGTCATTTCTGAAACTTCATTGATGTATGGTTAGGTGGTGAGTGGTTCTGGCTGTGTTTGGTCTGCTTGTTGTGGTTTGTTCTAGAGGAATCTAGAAACTGTATTTTTTGAGTAACCGTTCTTCTTGAATGCGTCGTATAGGTGGTTCTCCTCTGTTTTGCATAGTTCGTCTGTGCTGCAGTGTGTGGTAGCTCGTCGGAATCCCCACAAACCCCAGGAACCCCATCCAG
>NW_025158400.1:0-1495 GCF_004010195.1 Chiloscyllium plagiosum
ATGGAACACCATTTGCCAATTATCCGCTCAACCCTTCTGTCTATCTATATTCCCCTTCATTCTTTGACAGTCCCCTAGGATTTCTGGCTTTTCCACCAATCTTTGTGTCATCTGCAGATGTAGTGGCGAGATACTGGGATAGCAACCCTTGGAGATTGGAACATGGCAGTTGTTCATCCCAGGCAGCAAGGAACCATGTTTGGAAGATTTTTCCCAGTGAAGTACCACTGTTTCCTGATGTAGATCAATAAATCAAACTTTTTTATTCGGAGTCATGATTTAGAAGCTTACTAACGATACATAGTTGTGTAGTTGACTATAATGAATAATGTCAGGGAACGCAGGGATGTATCCATCAGGTGGAAAGGAAAAATGGTGAATGGAATTGAATCCAGATCAATGAGTGGTAGTGAATTTGGGGAGTTGTAACAATAACAGTGATCATTCTGAGTGGTGTATAGGAACAAAGAGATCTTGGAGTGGACATTCACAGATACCTGAAGATTGTTGGACAGGGAGATCAGTTGTTCGATAGGTTATTGGGTATTTTCTATTGTTGACCACAGACTGTGGATGATATTCGATCTTTAGCAACCGCCAGTTTAGGAAACAACTAAAGGAATGAGCACAAGTCTGGTCCATGCAATAATCTACATTTTTAAAAATTTAAAGATGAAAGATAGAGGGCTGAAGTATAAATCTTTGCCCATCAACCTACTGCACCACTCAATGAATTTACAACTGATTCCCCTCCAAGACATGCGGGTATGTGCCTTGGAGGGTAATTTGCAAATGGTGAAGTTTCAGTGCATCTTCAACCTTGTCCTTATAGTCGGTACAGTTTTTGAGCCATGAAGGTTCTGTCAACAAAGCTGGATGACTTACTCCAGTGAATCTTCTATGTGGTGCACTCTGCTGCGATTGTGCCTTAGCAGTTAAAGGAATAAATATTCAGGTGTTAAAAAATATCCCGTAAAGTGACTGCATTGTCGTGAAGGGTGCCCAGATCCTTCAGTGGTATTGAAGCTGCACCCACCTAGGCAAATGGAGAGAGTTTTGGTAAACATCAAATTTGTGCGTTGCGGACAATGTAGGCTTTACGGAGACAAGAGTTGAGTTCATAATCAGACAAAGTCGACCCGCGGACAGGTTTTTGTCGTCAACTTATTTATATGGGTGTTCAGGTTCCATTTCTCCTAAATACTAGCTCCCAGGACGATTACACGGAGGAATTCAGTTACATTGAAGGCATTGAATGTCAATCGAATATGATTAGATTCTGATTTGTCAGAGTTATCTTCGCTGTATTTGGTCCTTCTGTTGTCAATACGATTCTAATCGCTTTCTGATTTCAAGTTCCAATTCCCATCTGCGCCTGAAATTTCAACCCGTTTCCTCGCCGAAATTTCTCCACCTGCCTTCATTACATGTGAGGGACTGCGCAGATGTACAAACATGTTGATAATTCTGTATACAGTAGAACTTCGTGGAATGA
>NW_025158401.1:0-1495 GCF_004010195.1 Chiloscyllium plagiosum
ATTAATGCACATGACTTACACATCCCTGAACACGATGGACATTTTCCCATGGCCAATTCATCTAACATGCACATCTTTGGACTGTGACAATAGACAATAGACAAGAGACTGTGGGAAGAAACTGGAGCAACCAGAGGAAACCCACGCAGACACGAGGAGAATGTGAAAACGCCAGACAGACAGTAGCCCTATACTGTAGTCGAATCCAAGTTCCTGGCACTGAGAGGCAGCAGTGCTAACCACTAAGCCACCGTGATCCTATGATCCTAGTGAGGCAGGAATATGGGAACAAAAGAACTAGGTTATCAAGTAAATTGGTTGAGTAAAATTCAAGAATTAAATCGAGTAATTCACTAGAAAGAACAAGCAGGAACAATTAATTAGCATGATATTAATGATAGTCTGAAGTATTCTTATTTTAATGGAAGGAGTAAGACAGCTCAGATAAATGAACAGGTCCTGGGAAAGGTCCTACACTGCAGATACCAAACACCGAACACCCAATCGCACAAGAACTAATTGCCATGGACATTACCCTCACAACTGTGCACTTTCCAGAGCACCAAGGTGGCTTGGAGCAATGGCCTATGCCAATGAATTTTATTTCCAGTTCATCACAGTTTCGCTTGCATGAGAACTCCCTCCAGGTCTACACAACATTTTTTAACATTTTTCACCGAAAAATACTCTTACATGACTATTGTTCAGCTGTCAAATAACAGATAGTATGGTTAGACAAAACTGCATGATGCACTGGAACTTGACGCATCATGGCCCTCACGTCACTATAAAACATGCCAAAGTATCCACCTTCTTAACCGAAAAGCTAAGTTTCGAAAGGGAGGGACATTGATCATAAAAAAAATGGGGACAACCCAAGGAAATCGGGAAAGCCTTCTATTATTTTGTGGATGGTCCGATACAGTGGAGTACAAGAACAGGAAAATCTGATGTAGAAAAAATATGTAGAAGCAGCGAGCCAAACAAATGGTGGAATTAGCATTAAGGTATGAATCCAGATTTATATCTCCTCTCTCTCCCAACCCCATGACAATTAGTTTAAAAGCTGCCCAACAGCATGATCAAATCTCCCAGAAAGTACATTAGACAAATGTTCATTGTGGTGTGAATCGTCTGACAGGTCCCAGTCCCACCCGATAATGATCCAAAATCCTAAGAGCGACTCCATGCACCGTTCACCCACACGGACCTACTGACCTATCCACCTGTTCCTTCATTCTGTTGTGTGGCACTGGATGTAATACAGATGCAGCAGTGGGTGCGGTGAGGGTGAGGCCGGGGGGGCTGCTGGGAAGGTAAACTCCTTCATTAAAAACTTACCTCATGAATAGGTGAAGTGGACACGGGACTGCTGAGTAAGTGAGGTTACATATCTGGGCAGTTGCCTTACTACATACATAGTGTCTCCCAACTATCCTCCTCCTCTAAACAAAAGAAAAATTTCTGTCCACTGGATTTGTAAGGTTACTAGTTT
>NW_025158402.1:0-1495 GCF_004010195.1 Chiloscyllium plagiosum
CCACAGAAACACGACCGGACTGAGACCCACAGTTACACGATGACAATGAGACCAGCAGAAACACAACCACACTGAGACCCACAGAAACACGATCACCCCGAGACCCACAGAAACACGATCACACTGAGACCCACAGAAACACGATCACACTGAGACCCACAGAAACATGATCACACTGAGACCCACAGAAACTCGATCACACTGAGACCACAGAAACACGATCACACTGAGACCCACAGAAACATGACCACACTGCGACCCACAGAAAAACGACCACACTGAGACCCACAGAAACACGATCACACTGAGACCCACAGAAACTCGATCACACTGAGACCACAGAAACACGATCACACTGAGACCCACAGAAACATGATCACACTGAGACCCACAGAAACTCGATCACACTGAGACCACAGAAACTCGATCACACTGAGACCACAGAAAGACGACCACACTGAGACCCACAGAAACATGATCACACTGAGACCCAGAAAAACACGATCACACTGAGACTCACAGAAACGCGATCACACTGAGACTCACTGAAACGCGATCACACTGAAACCCACAGAAACACAATCATACTGAGACCCACAGAAACGTGATCACGCTGAGACCCACAGAAACACGACCACACTGAGACCCCCAGAAACTCTGTATCGAACCCCATGCTGTCCCTGGGAGTTTTGAGGGGGACAGTGTAGTGGGAGCTTTACTCTGTATCTAACCCCATGCTGTCCCTGTCCCTGGGAGTGTTTGATGGGGGACAGTGTAGTGAGAGCACCCACAGAAACATGATCACACTGAGACCCAGAAAAACACGATCACACAGAGACTCACAGAAACGCGATCACACTGAAACCCACAGAAACACAATCATACTGAGACCCACAGAAACGTGATCACGCTGAGACCCACAGAAACACGACCACACTGAGACCCCCAGAAACACGACCGAACTGAGCCCGACAGAAACACGACTGAACTGAGACCCACAGGAACGCGACCACACTGAGACCCACAGAAACAGGATCACCCCGAGAACCACAGAAACAGGATCACACCGAGACCCACAGAAACACGATCACACTGATACCCACAGAAACACGATCACACAGAGACCACAGAAACACGACCACACTGAGACCCAGAGAAAGACGATCACACTGAGACCCACAGAACCACGACCACACTGAGACTCACAGGAACATGATCACACTGAGACCCACACAAACACGATCACACTGAGACCCATTGAAACACGACCAAACTGAGATCCACAGAAACACGATCACACTGAGACTCACAGAAACACGATCACTCTGAGACCCACAGAAACATGATCACACTGAGACCCACAGAAACACGACCACACTGAGACTCACAGAAACATGGTCTGACTGAGACCCATTGAAACAAGACCACACTGTGACTGAGAGAAAGACGATCACACTGAGAGCCATTGAAACACAACCACTCTGAGACCTACAGA
>NW_025158403.1:0-1495 GCF_004010195.1 Chiloscyllium plagiosum
TTTCATCCAAATCATTTACATATATATATATATATATATATATGTAAATGATTTGGATGAAAATATAGATGGATGGGTTAGTAAGTTTGCAGGCAACACAAAGATCAGTGGGGTTGTGGATAATGTAGAAGATTGTCAGAGGACAGAGCAAGATGTAGATCAGTTGTTATATATATATATATGACCAAAGCAGAAATCTCAGTATGGATCCCTACAGGAACACTACTAGTCATGGATCTTCAGCCAGAAAAACATCCTTCCACCACTACTTTCAGCCTTCTATGGGCAAGCCAATTCTGAATCCAAGCGGCCAAGTCACTATGAGTCTCATGCATCTTAATTTTCTGGATGAGCCTTCTCAAAAAATTCAATTAAGTTAGCAAGACATCACCTGCCCTGCACAATGCCTTGCTGACTATCCGAAATAGGCTATGCTTTTCCAAATGCATAAGAATTCTCTCCAATAGATTCCCAACCACTGATGTGCAACTCACCAGTCAATAGCTTCCTGGATTATCTCTATTTCCCTTCTTGAATAGAGGAATAACATTAACTACTCGCCAGTCCTCCGGGACCTCTCCAGTTGCCAACAAGGATGCAAAAATCTTGGTCAAGGGCACAATAATCTTCACTCTTGCCTCTCTCAATGATCAATGTGTAGGTACCTTCGGGCCCTGGGGACTTCTCCACCTTAATGCTCTTCAAGAGACCCAACACCACTTCTTTCTTGAACTCAAAATGCCGAGCATATTAGCATGGTCCACACTAATCTCACAATCCTCCATATCCTTCCCCTGGGTGAATACCGATGCAAAGTATCCATTTAGGCTCTCACCCATATCATCTGCCTCCAAGCACAAGTTTCTTCCTTTATCCTTGAAGGTTCCTACCTTCTCCCTAATTATCCTCTTATTTTTGATGCATGTATAGAATGCCTTAGGATTCTCTTTAACCCTACTTGCCAAGGCCATTTCATGGTCCCTTCTTGCTTTCCTGATTCCCTGCTTGAGTTCTTTCCTGCTTCCTTTATATTCCTCACATACCCTGTCCAATTTTAGCTTCCTAATCCTTCCACATGCTTCTTTTCCCCTTTTGACTAAATTCATAACCTCCTCATTATCCAAGAGTCCCTTACCTTGCCATTCTTATGGGAATATGCTGGTGATCAACTCTGATCAGTAGATCGTTAAACAATTCCCACATGTTAAATGTGAACTCGTCCAATAACAGCTTCTCCCAATTAACATTCCCTAGCTCCTGCCTCATACTGATGTAATTTGCCCTCTCCATTTTAGTATCTTCCCGCAAGTTCCTGACTTATTCTTTTTCATAGCTATCTTAAAACTTAAGGTGTTGTGATCACTGTTTGCAAAATGCTCTCCCCCTGAAAGGTCAGTCACCTGCTCAGGCTCATTAGCCAAAACAACGTCCAGAAGTGGCCCCTCCTCTAGTTGGACTATTCACATACTCTTTCAAGAAACACTCATGGATGCAT
>NW_025158404.1:0-1495 GCF_004010195.1 Chiloscyllium plagiosum
TCCCAGTTTCTGGATTACTTGTCCAGTAGCGTTATGATGTTACTGCATGACAATTCCTCTAAGCATTGGCCTGAAGCATGTTAGAGGGCATTGGATGGTTATTTGAATAGAAATGGCATATAGAGATATGGAGAAAAGGAAGGACACTGGTGATAGGTATTAGTCGTTAGTGTGATGCTGGAAAAGCACAGCAGGTCAGGCAGCATCCGAGGAGCAGGAGAATCAATGTCTCGGGCATTAACCCTCCACCTCCAATCCCAACCTCACCATCAAACCCGCAGACAGTGGGGGGCTCTGTGGTAGTTTGGCACACTGACCTATACACTGCTGAAGCCAGGCACCAACTCGCAGACACCTCCTTCAATTGCCCCCTCGACCATAACTGCACCTCCCATCACCAAACCAGCATCTCCCAGACCATCCACAACATCATCACCCCTGAGGATCTCCCATCACAGCCTCCAACCTCATTGTCCGTGAACTCCGCACCACCCAATTCTACCTCTTACAGATGATTCACAAACCTGAAGATTCACAACCCCGATTGGCCCATTGTCTCAGCCTTCTCCTGTCCCACTGAACTCATCTCTGTAAAAAAAAACCTCAGATGTTTCCTAACCTGCTATGCTTTTCCAACACCACACTCTCAACTTGGATCTCCAGCATCAGCCATCCTGACTTTCTGCTGGTGACAGGCACAATTGGCCAAATGGCCTTCTTCTGTTCCAACCTGATTCTGTGATTCTGTGAACAATTCAGCCAGGCCTAAAGCCAAAGCATCCTTTGATTTGATTTGTACTTCTCCTTTGCACTTTCAATACTTTCATGTTAAAAAACATACTAATGGTATAGTGAATGCAGGGTGGCAGTATTCACTTTTTTCCATAGATAGGAAGCATTAACAACTTAGCAATCTTAGGGTCTTTGTGGTCTAGTGGTAATTTTGGTCAGAAGACTTGGGTTCAAGTCCCACCTACTCAGAGGTGTGCCATAACACATCTAGACAGATTGATTAAAAAGATATAGGAGCAGAATTAGACCATTCATCCCATCGAGCCCGCTCTGCCATTTAATCATGGTTGATATGTTTCTCAAACCCATTCATTCTCCTGCCTTTTCCCCAATAGCCTCTGATCCTCTTACTCATCGAGAACCTATTTATCTCTGTCTTCAATGCACTCAGTGCCTTGGCCACCACAGCCTTCTGCAGCAATAAATTCCACAGATTAACCACACTGTGGCTGAAGAAATTTCTCCTCATCTCAGTCCTAAAAGGTCATCCTTCTGTCTGAAGCTGTGCCCTCGGGTTCTACTCTCTCCTACTGGTGGAAACATCATCTCCATAACCACTCTATCCAGACCTCTCAGCATTCTGTAAATGTCAGTAGATAACCCCTCATCCTTCCAGACTCCATCAAGGACAGACCCAGAGTCCACAACTACTCCTTATACGACAAGCCGTTGAATTATGGGATTATTCTTGTGAATCTCCTCC
>NW_025158405.1:0-1495 GCF_004010195.1 Chiloscyllium plagiosum
TTTGGGCTAGCAACCCTTGGAGAATGGAGCATGACAGCTGCAGGTAATTAGATTTGATGAATAAAATCTGGAATATAAACCCGCTCAGATGAAGAGTGACAAAAAGTTTTAATTTGCTGAAAAACCATTCATACATTTCCCTTCAAAAGGGAAATCTGCCGTCCTTAACGAGACCTGCCAATATATGACTCCAGCCGCACAATAGTACGGTTCACCCATAAATTCTCTCTGACTCAGGTCAAGGAGAGTTAAGGATGAACAACAAGTGCTGTTCAGACTATGATGGTCACACTCTGTGGGAGAATAAGGAAGGATATAAAAAGATGGGGATAATTGGGAGTCGTCTCAGCGTGGACTCAAATTCAACTGCTTATCCAATCTAAACAGACACAAGGATACCCACGCCGCAATGAAGTCAGGTCCATGGGGGCGGTGTCTGCAGGAAGGGATTCAATTACCCGTTGAAATGTAAACTCACTTGCTCAGTCACAATGTGGACATGTCATTCACCACTCCCATATGTGAGAAAGAATCAGTCAGGAGACCAACCTGCAGAGTCACCATCAGGTTTACAAATGACAGCAAGGGTCTGATTCTGCTGTTATTTCAGGTATTCATCCCATCCAAAAATGAAGCATGTTTGGATGCCTTTTTGCAGTGGAGTACCACTGTTTCCTGATGTTGATCAATAATTCAAACTTAGTTATCGGAGTCATGATTTAGAAGTTGTGTAGTTGACTATGATGAATAATGTCAGGGACCGCAGGGATATAACAATCAGGTAGAAAGGGAAAATGGAGAATGTAATTGAATCCGGACCGATGAGTGATAATGAATTTGGGGAGTTGAAACAATAACAGTGAGGATTCTGAGTGGTGTACTGGAACAAAGAGATCTTGGAGTGGACATTCACAGATCTCTGAAGATTTTTGGACAGGGAGATCAGTTGTCGAGAAGGTTTTTGGCTATTTTCTATTGTTGACCAGCGCAAGCGCCAGTTTAGGAAACAACTAAAGGAATGTACAGGTCTGGTCAATGCAATAATCACTTAAAAAAATGTATGATAAAAGAGGGAGGGCTGAAGTATAACACTTTGCCCATCAAGACCGCTTCACCACTCAATGCATTTACCACTGGTTCCTCTCCAAGTCATGCGGGTATGTTCCTTGGAGGGTAATTTGCAAACGGTGACGTTTCAGTGCATCTTCAACCTTGTATTATAGTCGGTAAAGTTTTTGAACATTGAAGGTTCTGTCAATAAAACCTGGATAAGTTACTCCAGTGAATCTTCTCGGTGGTGCACTCTGCTGCAATTATGCTTTAGCAGTTAAGGGAATAAATATTCAGGTATTGAAGAATGTACAGTTAAGTGATGCATTGTCGTGGATGGCGTCCAATCCCTTCAGTGGTATTGAAGCTGCACCCACCTAGGCAAATGGAGAGAGTTCTGTTACACATCTAGTTTGTGCGTTGCGGACAACGTAGGCTTCACGGA
>NW_025158406.1:0-1495 GCF_004010195.1 Chiloscyllium plagiosum
GGCTCAAGGTGATGAAGTGCCCTGTTCTGTGTGTCCTGTTAGTGATCAGTGGAGAAGTGCAGGTCAGACCAAGAGTGATGATCCCGATGGTTGCAGTGAGCAGTGGATCCCTTTGTGGTGTCTGGAGCTGTATCCAGTTCTACTTGGTTGTCCTTCTGTGGGTCGTATTCTCGTCTCCCTTGGAGCGTGACAGCTGTCATCGTCGTGAGATAGACCAAGAGTGGTCCTTTACATCTCGGGGAGAGAGAATCTTTTGGCAGGAACTGTCACGTTACATAGTGCCCAGTTTAAAAGGGTGAAGTGGTTCCTGCAGTAGTGTGGACACCGCAGTCTTTTATTTGTTTGTTTTTTTTTTGTTTTACCCCCACACTATCGCCTAACTTCTGTCCTGCTTATTTTTTCCCCAGCACCCTTTTTGTGTGTGTACAAGTTTTAGACACAGTCAAGAACACCAGATGCGTGAATCTTTAGTCAGTTTCCACCAGCAGGAAGAAAAGAAACACCCAAGTGGCCAGTATACCGCAGCTTTTATCAAATCATGGTTTAAAGTGATCCTTCTACTAAGGGCTTTAACGTAATCCAAGACAGTTTCCTGTGTTAAGAGCAGCGCTGTGTCATTGGCTAGTTTTGGGGTTCGGGCGGCTGTGGGATTGGGTCGATCCATTAGCACTTCAACGGGTGTAATTTCCGTCGTTCGGTTTCCCTGTCCACTTATTGTGTAAAACACCAGTGGTCGGCCGTCTGGCCAAGCCAGTCCTGTGTCATGAGTGAGTTTGGGGAGGGTGGTTTTGAGGGTTCCTTCTCTCCACCATTCCTGATGACTGTGGGGTGTACGGAATGTGGTATCTCCAGCATATCCCGAGGGCGTAACAGTCAGCAGTAATGAACTTTGCGGTGAAATGGGCGCCATCCCCCGTATGATTCTATGTGCCCTGGGATATAAAACTCTTGTAATAACGTCCTGCACGATACACTTTACCACTGCTCTGGAGGCATTTTTTTTTATATGGGGAATGACTGTACCCATTTTGAAAACATTTCGACAATCACTAGGACATGTTTGTATTCCTCTTTCTGAGGCATATGGGCAAGGTCAGTTAGAAGGTGGGTGAATGGACCCTCAGGAACTGGTATGTAATCATGTTTGGCCATCGGCTTCCCTGCATTTTTCGGTAGACAGATGAGGCACTGTGACAGCTGGGCTCGGGCATCTGCAGTGAATCCCGCTGCATACCAGGAATGGCTGACAGCATCTTGCCTGTGTGTCAGAATCCGTGTGCCGCCAAGGCCAGTAAGTGCAGATGGGCTTTCAGGTAGATGATGCAGCCATCGAGGTGGGTAAGAACCTGTTCGGATGGTGATTGCACGGCACCAATGTGGGCCCATGCGGCCCTCTCTTCTGGTGTGGCAGCTTGCTGAGCTGCTCGGACTGCATCGAGAGGGTTTCACATCCAGAGTCCCCGACCCTCCAGTCTGCAGGGCATAACTGACCAGG
>NW_025158407.1:0-1495 GCF_004010195.1 Chiloscyllium plagiosum
CATCTGAGAGCATGTGGCAGCAATACTCCAGATGCCTCCCGCTCCCTTTCGTGTCCAGAAATCCTTACTCATATTCAGTGCCTTGTGTTGCACAGCTTATGTTGGAGAGAAATCCCCAGAGTCACCGGTCACTTAGTGCAGACGTTTATTCTCATCTCAATGCAGAGTGCCCTGCCTGTACCTAATACTGTGGCCTTTTGTTTTCGACGTCCCAATCAGGGGAATTATCATCCCTACTTCCAATATGTCTCACACTGTCAGTGTTATATGTTTCACTGAGATCTCCATTCATTTTCCTAAATCCCGTGGAATACAGGCCCAATCGCCCCAAATTCTGCTCTCACAACAAGCCTGTCATTCCAGATATCAGTCTGGTCATCGTTCACTGCTCTCCCTCAATGTCAGGTTTGTCCCTTATTAGGTAAGGAGACCAATAATGCACACAATACTGCACAATGTTCGAGATGGGCTCTCACCGAGGCCCTGTACAGCTGCAGTAAGACGCCCTTATTCGAGCCATCAATCCCCTAGAATTTAAGGTCAACACACCATTTATCTTCCCGCCTGCTTTCTGCTCTTGCAATATTGATATCAGTGACTGGTGTACAAGGAGATACAGATCCTTTTCAATGTTACAGCTACCCACTTGGTGAGTTTGTGTACACTGGTCAGCGTGACAATGCCATTTCCAGTATTGACTTCCGGGTTCAGAACTCACTGTCCTGCATGGACTCGGAGGGCTGCGCAGCAGGAAAAAAAAAATGAAAAAATATTAAATCCCTTTAAAGACCAACATGTTTCGTCCAATCCCTTTTCAACTGATAGGTTGCTGTTCTATTGTACTTATCACAGTACACACCGTCACATCCACCCCCATTGATCTTCATCTGGCATCCATTTCACTCCACTTGTCTCAATCACTTGGGAGCTTTTTTAAAATCCTCCTCACCCACGAACAATCCGACCTCATTTAGTGCTGTCAGCAGACTGAGAAATATTGCATGAATTGACATGAATTGAGAATAGCTGTGTCACAATCACTAATCCCTACAACACGCCATGATCCTTCAACTTCAAAACAGATTATTTTATTCCTGTTCATTCTTTCGTGTCAGTTCTCCTATTCTAAAATCATGTTCATATTTTAGTGCCAATTCCGGGACATTTGAGTTTGCACAATCGACCATAGTCTTTATCAAGCTCTTTCTGAAAATCTAAATACATTGCATCCATTTCTTCTCTGTATGCGTCGATCAATCAGTTTCTCAAATATGATTCCCATTTCATGTTGACCCATTACATAAGAACGTACAAACTAGAAGCAGGAGTAGGCCATCGGGCCCTTCAAGCCTGCGCCACCATTCAGGAAACCCCCACACACAGACCAAGTCCTAAACCACGAAAGCAATCACCCCAACACACACAAAAGCAGTTGCATCAAGACACTGTTCAAAAGGGCCAGACCACACTGCAGTACAGCAGAACTGCAAAAAGA
>NW_025158408.1:0-1495 GCF_004010195.1 Chiloscyllium plagiosum
GGTCTTTGTGTGAATTGGGGGGGCAGGCAGAAATATTTTAATGCGTACAGTGCAGCTCCAACTGTAAGCAATTAATAAAATATCATGATCTGAAATCTGGTGTCTATAATAGAGACCTTGAAGCCAATGTCGATTTAATAGATCAAGTTGGTTCCCCAATGTACTTTCAGGAAACAAATCTCCCATGAATTCCTGGTCTGCCCGAAGTGTAACTCCAGACGCATAGAAAGTGATAAAAACCGTCAATGGTCTCTGGAGCAACCAAACAGGACCTTCAATTGCAATGTCATCAAGTATAAAACTGTCCTGCACACGGTGTACCAACCTCGGTATTGGAAAACATAATGGGAAGCACATTCCTGTTGACACAGCCTTCCTGACATCGAAGAACTTGCAAAAACATTTACAGAGCTTTCCCACACATGGCGTCAGGACACGAGCAGTCCATTAAACCCACATGGTCTCTCTCATCCTAGTCTATGGTTGAATATCACCTCAGTGCACTTTTCCCAAATATTGTATATACCACGTATCCTGACTGACCACCAGAAAAACATGTGTAGGAATTGAACTCCAATGGATTCTTTGGGCCATCGATATCTATCTCATTCAATATAGTCATCGATGATCATTTATCGCCAGACCATCAACCTTTTTAACGCCTAGATACCGTTATTAAATTTAGTGCCTTGACTTCCACAGGAGAACATGTCAGTTAGAACATCGCACCACAGGACAGGCCTTTCTGCACTCGATTTTGCACCGACCTGTGGAACCAATCTGAACCCTATCTATTCCTACACGATTCCATTTACATCCATATGTTTATCCAATGACTATTTAAACGCTCTTAAACTTGGTGAGTCTACGACGGTTGCAGGTCATACATTCCACGCCCATACTACCCTCTGAGTAAAGAAACTACCTCTGCTATCTTCCTCCATCTATCATCCTTCAATTTTTAGCTACGTCCCCTCGCGCAAGCAATCAACATCCAAGGAAAAACGCTCTCACTATCCACTTTATATACCCTTCCGATTTTCTTATTTGTCTCAAACAAATTTTCTCCCAACTTCTTCCCTCTAACGAAACCAGACTCAAGTACCCTAGCCTTTCCTCATGTAACCAAATCTTTAATAAAGGTGCGTTCCTTACTTCTATGGACGCTGTGATGCGTCCCTGGTCGACAGTGAAGACAGAATTCCTTCAGCCATCCTGCCAGATTCCGCAAGGTCGCTCTGTCTCAGATTTTCAGTGAGAGTCCACATTATGGGTCACACTTATGTGCCCATTATCAGCGAGTTACAGATCAGGTCGAACACACAGCAAAAAGGCAGAAAGACACATAAAATCTTTCAGAATGGCATAACTGATATACTTCCAGCTTTGAGCACATATACCCCCTACAACCCCCTTTGATTACTCTTGGAGGTGTGCTGAAAAATCCCTCTGTAATTGGCTCTCACGTACAAGCTTGCTCATTACTGAGATCGAC
>NW_025158409.1:0-1495 GCF_004010195.1 Chiloscyllium plagiosum
AATTTAGAGTTTATAAGATTGAGGTGGGATCTTGTGAAGTATTTAGGATCATGAGAGGCATGAATACGATAAATGCAAGTGGTCTGTTTCTCAGCGTCGTGTAATCGAGGACTTGCAGTTAGGTTAATGTTAGACGAGAAACAATACATGGAGACTGAAATGCAAACTTTTTGCATATGGAATGAGCTGCCAGCGGAAGTGGTAGAGGCAGATACAGTGACAACGTTTAAGAGGCAATGGAAACACTTAGACAGATATGCGTTAAGTGCAAAGAAATGGGATTGAGGTTGATGGACATTTTGTTCTGCATGGACGAGTTTGGGCTGAAGGGCCGGTCTGCATGTTTTAGGACTCTATGACTCTATGACTCGATGAATTGCAGTACCGTGAACTAATACTAAATCTGAAACATGATTTATTCAGAGGTAAGCATAGTACTTACACTACATTCAGAGTATCAGTTACAGTTCTGATAAATTAGTAAAAGTTTATCAGGAATACACTGATTGATATTACGCATCCCTTTCGTCCTTCACCGATATCAGAACTGACCTCTCAGCTCCACAACGCTGTCTGCAGCTGATCATTATTGAGACCTTTACTGAACAGAACCGGATCAGCTCAACATTGAATATCCTGAAAGACTCGGAGAATCCACCATCCACCATCCACCCACATTCCCAAACTCGAACAATTCTTTGGGGCAAATGAATTCTCTGAACATATTCTTAATAAAATGACGACGTGGGGATAGCTAGCAGAACTAAATTAGACTGCCAATACCCATTTTCGCAGTATACTCAAAATGAAAAATTCCATGACCCTCCAAAACTGCAAATACAGACAATCTTCTAGGGATGCCCCCTTGTAAATACTGATACACTTCCCTGGAATCCCCTGGAAATACCGACATACTCCCCAGAAACTCCCCCCCCCCCAATAAATACTGACACACTCACCGGAATGTCATTGTAAATATTGACATACCCCACGAGATGATGCCGTAAATACCGACACAATTCCCAGGAGCCAATCTTTAAATACCGACGCCCTCCATGTGACCTCCCCTGTGAATACTGACACACTGCACAGGACTCCCCGATAAATACAGACACACTCCGCAGGACAACCCGGTAAATACCGACTCACTCCCCTGGACCCCTCTGTAAATACTGACACACTCACAGGAAACTCCCTGTAAATATTAACACAGATGCAGGGAATGTCTTGTACATACCAGCACACTCCCCAGTTCCAACAGCAAATTTCAAAGCACTCCGCAGGGTTCCTGAGCAATCACACTCACTGAGACCCCAGAAAATATCAGCACACTAATCATAAACCCATTGGAAATATCAACAAATTCCCTGTGGACCCCGTTCAAATGCTGACACACTCCCCGGGTCCCTGCTGTAAACACCGACACAATCCCCAGTATCCACCCCTTAAATACTGACGCACACCATGTGAGCCCCCTGTAAATACTGATACACTC
>NW_025158410.1:0-1495 GCF_004010195.1 Chiloscyllium plagiosum
GATCTGCAATAGTTGAAGAATTGAAATGACATTTGGATTTAATTTGTTCTGTTTGCTTCAACATTCAGAGTAAATTAATGAACCCTGTCACTTCAGAAACGGAATTTATCAACAATGGCTTTTTAAAATACATACAGCTAATTTTCCTACATTTTCTCACTGCATTATTTCATGCCAACGATTGGTGCAGTATCTGACTCCAACTCATTTTAACTGATGGTTTTGAGGAAGATGCTAATCTTTCCTAAACACCCATACACCCTACAAGAAAGGATAACACTTCAGTGCAAAGAATACTTCAATTGCTGTCATTGTTTGTATTATATAAATAATAAGTTAAATAATATGAACGCTACATATGAACAAGACAGAATGTTTTCTGTTGGTGCTTTATATCTATCTGATCGGCGATAGTTTAAGAGGTGAAACAACGTTGGGATATGATTTGTTCTGTTTGCTTCAACATTCAGAGAAAATGAATTAACCTTGTCACTTCAGACGCTGACTTTATTAACACCTGGCTTTTTTAAAAGTATACTGATGATTTTCTTACATTTTCTCACTGCACTATTTCATGTTACAATTGGTGGAGTATCTGACTCCAACTCACTTCAACTGATGGTCTTGAGAAAGATGCTAATCAGTCCTAAACACTCATGTACCTTACAAGAAGGGATAACACATCAGTCCAAAGAATTCTTCAAATGATAAGGAAATGTTTTCACAACATCCCCATATTTTTTGGTTATGATCTAAATGAGGTAAGTTGCAACAAATAGTCTTGAAGTCATGCAGGCATTTTCCAGGTGCACTGTTTTGAAATTCTCATCTTGGACATTATCAAGAAGGAATTGTAGAAAAGTAATTGTACCCGATTGTCTAACTCCATATGTACATATTAATGCTGAGAGATTTGGCCACTCAGAGCAATCATTTTCAGGCATCTGAACCTTCCAATATGAAGTGTAGAAAATACATACTAATTACAAACTGAAACTGTGCCTCCCACCGTACACTGATGTCAGGTAGGTGAGTTTATGTCAGGAATTTGCATCCTGATTGGTCCAATAACATCATCTGTTGTTTACATTAGGGTCCAGTGCTACTTTCAGGACCCATGTCCAATACTGCTATCCTCTAGCATCTTACTCAAAACACACTGAACTCAATACTACATGGTACACTCGTTACACAATCATTCTTTCTTGTTGCAGAATTTGATTTTAAAGTTCGGCGTTAGTTTTGAGAGGTGACTCCAGAAGTTAATATCCAGACATCTGAACCGTGTCACCAACAGTACATGAGGCCAGACTTGGAGGAACTTGGAATATTTTGTAGGGTTGTAACATGGAAAGTGCTATTGAATAAGGGAAGAGTGAGGCCATCAAGGCAGCAGATATTAGAAATAGATTTTTCAATTGAAATAATTTTTTGGGCAGGAGCTAATGCAAATCAATGAGCATAGGGGTGATGGATGTCCAAGGCTCATTGTGGG
>NW_025158411.1:0-1495 GCF_004010195.1 Chiloscyllium plagiosum
TAATATTTCAAGTTGGATATGACTTACCTGAAAATTGGATCTAATCAAGTCCATTTGCCTCATTACAACACTCAATAGTCTGAGCAGTCTAGCTCACTATGTTGCATGAGCTGACGCTCACAATGAGACTGGCTACCAATATTCTCTTCAAGTATAAGTACAGGGCCTGCTTGGTCTGGTGTGGTCATATGCAAGCCACTTGTCCAACTAGAAGCATCTCCAACAAGATGTAGATTATTGCATATTAGCAACTAGTTACACATTACAATGACATTATAGAAACAATTACAGAGACTTTCAGGAGGGTGAGTTGTTAGGTCTCACAGTCCCATGATGCAAAGCTGTTCTGCCCTCAAATCCTAATGACATCATCATCATTGCTTGTGCTTATGGCTTTGCTCTGTACTAACTCTTCACACCCTTTCAAACTCACACACAGTGCATGACCTCAACAGCCAGGGTGAGAAATAAAAACATGTTTCTTGCTAACTCTAATTGCAGGGATAGGGTTTTTTCTTGGAGGGGGTGGGGGGTGGGGAAGTGGGATTTTCTTTCAAATAGTTCTTACAAGAGTTAGAATGGATCTTCTAGCTTTTAGTCACTACAGTTGTTAGATGGATATTTCACAATGGCAAAAGACAACATTAAGCAGCTTTTATGGCTAATTTGCCCCACATTTCTGAAACGTGAAATATGCATTTCCAGTCTCAGATGAATATGTTTTTACCTGCACAATGAACTTAACCCACCCGGTGCTATTTAAAGAGCCACACCCACCCACCCTGCAGTTTAGGTGCTTTGGATTAAGAATTAATTTGATTAATATTTCTGCTTCGAAAGGTTTGTGGAAGTACTCGAGAGATCAAGGAGTGCTACAGAGAGGGTAAAGGATTTGGCTTTCCACACAAATCAAGCAACATGTACAGACAGGGACTGTATTGCTGGGTCTGTAACCTCAAAGGCAAATGGAGCAGAGGCTGTAGACAGGGTAAGCTCTATGTGGAGGATGATCAGGAGGGTTGGCTGTAGTAGGTCCTCCTCACCACTGTCTAGCAGAAATCATTGTTCCTCCCTTTACCACAGGCAGAAACATCCAGAAGTCAATTCAGGAAGAGTCACAGTCCCATGATGCAAAGCTGTTCTGCCCTCAAATCCTAATGACATCATCACCACTGTCTAGCAGAAATCATTGTTCCTCCCTTTACCACAGGCAGAAACATCCAGAAGTCAATTCAGGAAGAGGAGGAGGAAGAGGAAGAAAATAAGAAAAAAGAGAGGAGATATCAGGAAAACCTTCAGTGAAGGCAAGCTTTTAATGAGAGCTTTTTCAGATTCCAGTCCCTTAACAGATCATCCCTTTAGCAACCTGATTTCAAAATCCATACCATTCCAATCATTTGCAATGTCTCACTTCTGCATTTCTTTTTGGTCAAAATCCCTCGAATAAAAACCACTAACAAAACCAGTGGCACAGTGGTTAGCACTGCTGCCTCAC
>NW_025158412.1:0-1495 GCF_004010195.1 Chiloscyllium plagiosum
GGCCAAACGCAGGTGAGTGGGACTAGTTTACTTGGGAAACTTGGTTAGCATGGAGGAGTTGGACCGAAGGGTCTGTTTCTGTGCTGAATGGCTATTACTTTGGTTTACAATGAAGACCATGCAGGGATCAGAAGCCACATAACCATCTCCCCTTTCACTGACTGCTGATAGGCAGTCAGTGATGGGAGAAAGTCATCCTTAGATGCCTGGAGTTCTGTTTCACTTTTCCCTGTTTTCTCCCTCAAAGAGATTTGAGGAACCAGTTGCCAGGGGATGAGGTTGGGAAGTGATTTAAGGCGGACAGCTGTTGTACAGTCCTTGCTCTCTGTCCTGCCCTCCTGCAGTTGTTGTTTGTGCAGCCTTCTCACATATTTCTGTGAATTTTCTGCAACTGGTGTGACAAAACCACAGCACCAGCTGGGAGAGTGTGACAAAAACGCCGTAAAAATTCAACTCCTTCTCTTCAGAGACCCGTTTTATCTGGGGAGCAGTCAGTGAAAGGGGAGATGGTTATGTGGCTTCTGATCCCTGCATGGTCTTCATTGTAAACCAAAGTAATAGCCATACAGCACAGAAACAGACCCTTCGGTCCAACTCCTCCATGCTAACCAAGTTTCCCAAAGTAAACTAGTCCCACTCACCTGCGTTTGGCCCATATCCCTCTAAACCTTTCCTATTCATGTACCTGCCCAAATGTCTTTTAAATGTTGTCATTGTACCTGCATCTATCACTTCCTCTGCAGGTCATTCCACACACACACCATCCTCTGTGTGAAAAAGTTGCCCCCTCCGGCCCCTTTTAAATCTTTCTTTTCTCACCTTAAAAATATGCCCCCTACTTTTGAACTACCCCACACTAGGGAAAAGACCTTTGCTATTCACCCTGGCTATGCCCCTCATGGTTTTATGAACCTCTATGAGGTCATCCCTCAACCTCCTACACTCCAGTGAAAAAGGTCCCAGCCTATCCAGCCTCTCCTTATAACTCAAACCTTTGCATTCCTGGCAATATCATCATAATCCCATTAGGTACCGAAAAATCTGCAACATCGCTTTGAGAACATCCTGTCGGTGCAGTTCTGCTTCTGAGTACTGAATTAATGATATTAATGAGTGTGTTCATGTGAATATCTATTTATTCATGGATGGTCTTTTGTATAATTTATCGTGAACAATATTACATATTTGTTCAGCACTGTACTTGCCTATTCTCCAAAATATTTACTGAATTTTTAAATTTAGGTTAAGATAAAAAGCCTTTTCAACATTTCTAAATGATTGCAATTTGTCCTGTTTGCCAAAACAGGAAATCCCACCAGAGTCAGGGATCAGGGATGCTAGGCCAGCAGTCAACATAGAGTCACTCACTAACTTCACTGCTGCTTTCGACTGTCACTGTCTGACAGGATCTGCACCCCAATCCTTGTGTAGGTCAGTGTCAAGGTCAGAAAGGTCAGTGTTGGGGGAAAGATTAGCGTGGTGTGGGGGAGGGGTG
>NW_025158413.1:0-1495 GCF_004010195.1 Chiloscyllium plagiosum
CTCACTGTACACTCCTCCCAGTCTGTTTCACAGCAATACTGACTCACTGCGCCCTCCTCCCAGTCTGTACACAGTTATTCTGACCCACTGCGCACTCCTCCCAGTCTGTTACACAGTGATACTGACTCGTCGTATACTTGTCCCGTCTCTATGTTGAAAATACTAGACTTCCTTCTTCCACAACTCGCTTTATATCATTTCTTGATCTCTACGCACTGAACCTTTACTCTAGCGGGCATAGGTTTAGGGTGAGAGGGGAAAGATATAAAAGAGACCTAAGCGGCAACCTTTTCACGCAGAGGGTGGTATGTGCATGGAATGAGCTGCCAGAGGAAGTGGTGGAGGCTGGTACAATTGCAACATTTAAGAGGCATTTGGATGAGTATATGAATAGGAAGGGTTTGGAGGGATATGGGCCGGGTGCTGGCAGGTGGGAGTAGATTGGGTTGGGATATCTGGTCGGCATGGACGAGTTGGACCGCAGGGTCTGTTTTCATGCTGTACACCTCTATGACTCTCGGATTCTAAATGTGGAGAAACCACTTTTGCTGGTGTTGGATGAAAGATTAGATTATGGCCTCGTGGTGTTGTTGCTGAAGTCTTGATCCAGAGACCCAGGCAATGTTCTGGGGTCCCAGGTTTAAATCCCACAATAGCAGATGGCGCAATATGAATTTAACATTTTAAAAAATACCTGGAATGACGAATCTACTGATGACCTTGAATTGATAATCGGAAAAACCCATCTGGTTCACTAAAGTTGTTCCAGGAAGAAAATCTGCCATTCTTACCTGGTCTGGCCTACATGTGACTCTAGACCCACACCAATGTGGTTGACTCTTAACTGCCCTCTGGGCAATAAACGCCGGCTTAGTCAGTGATGCCCTCATCCCACAAATGAGAAAAAATGAAAATTAAATGGTGGCTTGGAACTCAAAATAACTTGTTTGTTCTTCTTTGAATAATGTCATGGGATCCTCAAAATCTAACTGAGCAGACAGACAGAGCTTTCTCCCAAAGCTGCCTAAGACTCTGAAACATTCTCTCACAGCTGCCCAATGAGTCAACCTTTGCTTAGACTCTGCAGTGCGCTCTTAAACTTATAGCTCAATAACTCAGAAGTGGGAAACCTGCCACTCAGACAATCTTTCTACCATGTAACTCCTGGAAAGTTTAAATTCTCTGGTGCAATGAATATCTGCAGAGGGAAACACCCAACAAAGTGATTTGGCTTCAATCCGGTGAAAATCACTTTCCAATCACACAACTGTGGATTTTTATTTTTTTCCACACCAGTTATCCCTTATTGCTTTTTCAGGGATCCGATAATTTTATCCTGAGTTACGAACTTTTTTTTTTAACTGAGGCCTCACTCCAATCCAGGTGTTGAGCTGCTGAAACACATTTTGTGACAGGCTTTCACAGCCACAGAGGGACTTTCATCTTATCACGCTGCAGAAGATTTGAACTCAGGTCCCAGATGAGAGAGCACAAT
>NW_025158414.1:0-1495 GCF_004010195.1 Chiloscyllium plagiosum
TATATGCACATTTGAGTGTGCACATAAATATGTGCCTTTAGGTGAGAGCCCGTATATGTGACATTATGTGTGTATTTGCGATCATCTCTCTGTATCTGTTCTTATAACAGACTGCAATTTTTATTATTCTAATTTATTGTTCTAATTTTAATGCATTGCCCATAATTAGATTTGACCTTGGTGTTGTCGGAAACATTTCCCATCGTCATGCAGAGATAAGCGTTTTATGAGCAACTCTTCTGTTGCAGTGATAGAACTTCTGTCTCTGAGAGAAAAGGCGTGAGTTCAAATCCCCACTGCCCCAGAGATAACATTTCTGAATATGTTTATTAGAAAATGTCTACTTGTGTTCTGTATGTGAAACAAAATGATATAAGGTATTCGAATACCAGAATTGATCCCATGTGCTTCAGAAAACTGAGACAAAACTATGGAATTCAAACTGGGACGATACAAACACCAGTTTTGGATTATGGAAATCAATGTTAACCATTTGTTAACAGAGTCAAGCGTGTCTAACATGCTTCAAAGTTACTGCTTTGCATGGAAATGTTAAATCTTTGGACAGTAAGCAAGGAGCTGACTGTTCCTGTTAGTAACTGGGTTACATTACAGAGGACATCCACCATGAAAACACTGCACAGGGAGCAAGAGGACAGACCATTCATCGTTCCCCTCCCCTCTGCTCCACAACAACTTATCTGTTGATTCTCTTTGTTGTGAAAGTGAAGATACATTCTGTCAACTCATGCGCTGGCGCAAGATCCCTGGCAGTTACCCAGAAAGGTTACATTCAAACTGTTCTGCACTCTTTACGATTGGTATGTTCCAATCAAATTTAATTTTAAAGCGTCTTAAATTTACATTTCCAATTGGTGTAATTTGGTAGTTTAAAACTGACATGAATTTTGTTAGAATGACCAATTGGGGGAATCAAAAACACCAAGTTCAAAACTCGTGCCCTACCCTTGACATAAAATGGACATTGTCAGATTTTGTCACAGAGGGATTTAGGATGGATAATGTACTTGGCGGAATCCTGCAATGAGTGAGCTTTACTCTATCTCTGACCCAGGGTGTATCTGAACAGAGAACATTAACTGCACAAGACACTCGTCCTAGACCTGTTAATAATCCACTTTAACTACACAGATGGAATGTAAGTCAGAGTGGGAAACAACTAATTCAGTATTTAATTCACAGCTGGAGGTAAAATAACACTTCATTACTTCTGTTGAATTATTAAATGCAACTTTGAGATTTTTATTGACATGAATTAACAGTGTCCATCAGTGCAAGTGAAATGTTCACAAAACTCGGTTTACCGCTGGATTTATCGACTGTTCTGTTGATGATCTTCAATGGAATCGCTTCATGTCCCACCGCACAGGAGTAAGAAGCACCGCTGGCCCACTCTTCCACTGTAATGGATAACAGGCTGTAGATGAAGAAGGAGGTGTTTTCGCTCTCCGCCATCACCTCGGTGTTCTTGTAG